>NC_081342.1:61457925-61477726 GCF_029784015.1 Lycium ferocissimum
ATTCGACCTTATGGTGTCATATATTATCGGAGAAAGGAAGGCTAATGAGAGTAGACCTGAATCTTGATATGTACATATGATAATACACAGATGAAAACGTGGAGTATGATGTACTGTTGATGATGATAACATGCATGGCATACATTCTCATTTCATACACATGTTGATATTAAATTATGACTTAGTAATGTTGCTGATACATGAGAAAATAGAGCACTTGGTGAAACAAGACTTAGTTGCAAAGCGCACTTGTTAAATTGGAAGGAAAAGGGCATTATAGACTCTTTATGTTGACCGAGATAGTGTGTGTAGTTCATTCCATTGATTTATTTATATAAGTCCTGATATGGCTGAAGTGTTGGGACTTCCATAGTATATTCATTGGCATTGATTGCATTGATTTAGCATTTTTGCATTCATTCACTCATACATGATGAAAATGGTTCGAAACAATTCATGAAAGACTTGTGGCATTATGCCTTGTGTTTGACATTGATATTGCTAATCGTTCATAGTCATATATCTTGAGGAACTAGAATACGGCGAGACGTACATTGTGATGGGAAAAGATATATATATATATATATATATATATATATATATATATATATATATATATATATATATATATATATATATATATATATATACGATGTAACCTAGTTAAGGGCCCGTGATCCGAGTAAGATTTCGGAGCGAGTGATACATGGACACCATGGAAGTCTCTGAGGTCATGACTACTGGGCAAACATTACCATATAGCATGCGTGTATAGGTTTTGACATAATTGTCCAGTGCATTGCATTGCACATCATTTTATTTTGCATTGCACATCATTACATTTTCTTCTGCGTAATTATATGGCTCGTTTAGTTCTGATTTTGGCGTGGTTTGTTGAAATGGTTGCACGGTATAGATATAATTAATGAAGGAGATAAATTGTAGATTAGTTACTCTACCTGAGGGTTACACCCCAGAAAACTTTGCGTTACTAAGGTTGCAGACGGCTTAATGTGAGCTCAAGGAGGAGCAAATATTACAAATATAAATGATGAAATTCTACTGTATTAGCATGAAGATAGCATGAGTATGATATTTGGAATTCGTACAATATGATTAGAATGATACGTTAAAAGATATATAGCCCTCGTAACCGTAAGTTGAGGTGGGGCTCACATGATGGGGTTTTTATAAAGGACATATGACAAGTTATATGAACAATATATGTGAAGTTAAACACAACTCAAGAGGGACCCCGAGCCAAATCCAAGTGTAAGCCCTCAAAAAAAGATGTTTTTAAGTTACGTTTTCGGGTGATCTGACTTCGGGAGGCCATAACCCCATCGTCATTTGGGAATTTGGGAAAACTCTAAAAATGAAAATTGTAGATAATTGAAATACCTTTCCAACCATAGGTTGTGGTCCTTCATGCGATATAGAGATAAAAGGTTATGGACATTTTAAGGCGGAAAGATCAAACTGGGCAGTGGGCTCGGCCCAACCTGACTCCAAGTCGGGTCAGGCCCACTTCCCTTGCTATTTAAGGACAATTTTCACCGTTATCTGCCTAATTTTCATACCAAAAGATCCAGAATATTTTAGAGAGAGAGTGAGGAGAGTTAGAGAGATAAAGCAAGGGTTCGATCAAGTTCGAAGTCCCGAATTTCGAGGCTCGTGAAGAGTAAAGTGTAGTACAAGTTGTTGCCATCATTTTAAGCTAAAATTTGAACTTGGGGGATGTTGATTTCGTGGTGGCTGCTCATATAAGGTATTTTTAAGATGTTAATGATATTCTTACCATGATCATTGATAGATTTGACGGGTTAGAATAGAGAAAATGACGTTGAAAGTTCGGTTATAATTTTCGGATATCAAATGACTTGGGGGCTATTTTGGTATGATTAAATGGATAGAATTAGTTGGATATTGATATAAAATGATTGTTGATATTTTTGTCGATGTTGTTGATAAGTTGTTGTTCTTGAATTTGGGAGAATAAAGTGTATGAAGATATCGTATACAAAGCATATACCGGGCTGTTTTGGTGTAAATCTTTGGGAGTTGATACTTTGAGTTTAAAGAGGCTTATATGAGATGGTTCTTGTAGTTGTTTGTTGTTGATTGTGTTGTTAAATTGAATTGGAATTAAAGGGAAGCGAAGATTACGGGGAAAATCTTTGAATTTACGAAAGTTAATTACGAGCTTAGAGAAGTATATGAAACTCTTTCAAGTTATCTATGATTTTCTTTACCTTGATTGTAGATTGGCCAGTGTTTGGAAGCATAAGTTAAGCTAATCACGTAAGCAACAAGGTATGTAAGGCAAACCTTTCTTCTTTTGGCATGATTCTTGTTGTTATTCATTCTATATGTACTCGATTCCATTCTTGACGAGTAAAGTCTAAATGTTTCTTGTGACGGCTTATTGATATTGTACTCCTATTCTGTTCAGAAGGGAACACCCATAAGATGCCAAGTTGAGTTGTATATATGGTTTTTCTAATGATTTCGAGGAAATGATTTTTATACTAAAGGAAACATAGAGTTTGATTTTCAAAACCACTCCGAAGGGGGTACGAGATTTTACTACTTCATTTCATTTACGATTTATGTTTACATTCCATAGTATGATCCCTTTGTATTGGTATGATCATTTATTCTTTGGGTAGATAAGATGAAATTGAGTAGAATATAAGTAGTAAGAATTTCTACCCTCAAACCTGGAAGTATGTCCTCCTAAGTTTAGTGAGATACAAATTTGATAACTTCTTATAAAAGACTAACGCTAATAACTAGATTGTGATGAATTGATTAGTGACTTATGCTTTGAATTGAAATTGGTATTTGTGGATTGGATTTGTGTTGATATGATGGTGATATTAAGCGGGAAGCGGCTGCCGAAGGGCCACCCTAGCTAAGCGGAAGCGGGCTGCCGAAGGGCCATCATTATTATGCCGAAAGCGGTTGTCCGAAGGGACTATTGTAATACTAGCCGGAAGCGGCTGTCCAAAAGGACCATTCTGTTAACATGCCGGAAGCGGCATGTGTGTTGGATTGCATTATTTACTTAAAGATTGTTTTGAGACTTCATGTGCACATTTATGTTTCTTCCCAATTGGTATGGGTATTGAGTTAGATTGTGATTTCTTCTCTCCTAAGTCAAATTATGATTATGACTAGTTACCACCTTACATACTCGGTACATTATCCGTCTTGACGTCCTTTTGCAGGGATCTTTGCGTTCGTGCCCGCGCCCCCAGTTGTTTGGCGGGTTAAGTGTATAGCTAGGATGCTTGGACGTCGGTACCGGGATTGGCAAGTTCCACCTCGTACCGGCAGATTTGCGCTAAGTCATGTATAGATATGTATGATTATGGGTATGTCGGGGCCTGTGCCCCGACTCATAATGTTCGGTTACTTCTTAGAGACTTAACAGACGGTGTCTGTGGTATGTTTGTCGAGATGTCGACAAAGTGATGTCAGTTGAGTCATTTGTGAATTTTAAAAGAGTATGTATTTTAGATGATTTCAATTAGTTTAAAGTACTTATTTGATTGAAAGTTTTCATAATCGTTATAAAGATAATGATTTCTATTTGGAAAAGTTTTTGAAATGACAGGTTTTGATAGAGTGAATGTCTGAGGGTTCAATCGACTCTAATGAGAGTCGGGTGCCCGTCATGCCCTACCATTGTTAGGGTGTGACATGAGGTCAGAACTTGGATTTGAGATTATCGGGAGATAGTATAGAGACTCAACAAACTTATGGGTTAGAAGCTTCATCATAGGCTGTGATTCGGTTATGGGATATTCGGTGACCATGATTTTAGAATTATGTGCCTATCTAATTATCTTGTTGATTTTATGCCTATAATCGTGAATTAATGTTAGTCGGCTTATGATGTTTACTCAGGATGTGTTGTTTGTACTGATGCTACTCTTGTTGTATTCTTCTTTTGAGTGCAAAGCTTGTTACTAGTTCCTGCCAGCAGGAGTGATCCGATTCTACTTGATCGAGATTCTGGGGTGAGCTTTGGTTAGATCGACAACTTGAAGACTCTTCCTATATTTAACTATCTACTTTGTATCCGTTAGACAGTATTGATATTTTGAGATTTCTATTTCTTATTAGATTTTGTATCTTCTTGGTAGTAGCTCTTGTACTAGTTCACACCAGATTTTGGGGTTATAATATTTTCCGCACTTGTTATTTATATAATTTGAATCTGTTAGTTTATATCATTGCTTATTTCCGTATAATTCTTATGAATGAATAAAATAATTTGGGAATGGTTCGCCTAACTGGGGGGATGGTGTAGGTGCCATCATGATTCATGAATTGGGTCGTGACAAAATTCTGTAAATTGGTCACTAGCAATGAAGTAATCATGCTTATGTAGTTACTAATCAACAATTTCATACTTAATCAAGCCGAATCCACCAATGGAAGGTATGCTTATCAACAATGAATTCATCAATTTCCTATGGTTAAACTAACCAATTTCATCATGAGTTTCCCATTAGGAAGGCTAAAACCCTTTAAATAAGAAATCATAAAAACCCCATTTTTATTCTATGAATTTACTACCATGGATTCATACTTAGGGAAGGTAAATGAAAGGAATAGAAATTTGAGAACTTACCCTCAAGAGAAATATGACACAGCTCTCCTCAAATCGCCTACAAGATGTTAAGGAATTGTTATATTAAGAATGGGAGGAATAAGGACTTCAAAAAGGCATTTAAATAAAGAAACTGGCCTATCGACTGCTTTTGAAGCACCGCTCGTGCGGTCAACAGGCTGCCGTTGCGGCACCACTATTGCGGTTCCACCACCGCTTTTGTGGCTACCTGACACCAGAAATTTCTGGTGTCTTTCAATTTGGAATCAACACCCGGAATCTCCCGAGCACAAACCAAATATGCATACATATGTCAAATCGCGCTACGAACTCACCCGCATACTTGGAATTTTCAAAAGAAGCCTCATTGAACAAGTCAAACCCCAAAAGACTAAAAGAAACTTTTCAACCCAAGTCCCAAAACACAGCCGAGCGTATTGGAAACGGAACCAAAACCACCAATCAATCAAAAACCAAAATGGAATATTAAGAACACAATAAAGAATTATCAATACAAACATGGTATATCCAAGGTATATGGACTTAGGGTTATCATGAACATGTCTAGAACCCTAGTCTTCGGTGAATCTCATATAATCATGGAATAACATGGTGTGGGGAAGAAAAATGATGTTCCCACACATAGATAGAAACCCTACATATATTAATCGCTCCAAAACTTATAGTAAAAGGGTCTGAACTTGAGAAGAAGTCCTAAAGCTTTAATCTTGAATCCGTGCGGTGGGTTTTCTTAAAAACCCTAGGTTAGCAATAATGAATTTCAATTTAGGATTCATGGATATATGATAGAATTCACTTGGAATAGACTTACCTTGTGTATTGGATTGATGGGAGAAGAAAACCTTCGCGTAAGGGCTTGAAAAGATGAAAAATAGAATTAAAACTGAACCGACATATTTATACTAGTTCACAGTGTCGAAACTTGTACGGTCCATTTATTCGTCACGTACTTATTTATACGTCACGTACTTACATTTATGGTATGTATAATGTGACCGTGTGTAAGATGGAAAATTTCAAAAACCAAATACTTTCATTGCCTTGAAACAGACCAAAAATACGGTATGTATAAATTGTGTACGACCCATATAACTAAACGCACTTAGCTAAACAGAAACTTGGATTTTCTAGGGTCCAATTATGATCTCATAGATGATAGGTATTTATTTATACGGTTTGTATAACTTGGGGGTAAAAATGAAAATTCACTAAACTGAAACGAATTTAATTCTAACACTTCTCGTCTGGTTTTCTATGTCCTGGATTATGAACATAGCCTTGTTTAAAGGTACGAGGTGTTGTAATATCAGTAGTGGTTTCCTTGAATATGAACTATTAGTAGTATGATCTATATAGACATGATATTACTTTATTTAGATTAGGAATTTCCTTGATTGAATAAATATTTTATTCGGATGATTCTGGTGGAAATGAGAAATTACTAAGGCTGCATAAATACTTTATTAGGGTGTCCATTTTTAATATGTAACGACCCAACGTTATAGTCTTTCGGTACTTTCGCCCCTTTCCGAGCTTGGTTAGCTCACGTTTTATCCGAGGGGATAGTTGACGCTCTTCCCTAGGTGTCTAGATTTGATTCGGGTGACTTTTTGTGAAATTTGGGCTTAAAGCGAAAAAGAGTTGAATCAAAGTTGACTTTTGGGTAAACGGACCTTTTTCAAAAATTCATCGATTCCGAGAGGTCCGGATGGTCATTTGAAACTTGTGTATATATTTGGTTCGAATCCAATGCACTCGGATGCATTTGGAACTTGGGTTGGGAAGTTGAAAATGAGGTATCAGGGGTTGACTCGGTCAACGAGACCTCCGTTGGAAATTTTGAGGCCACGAGTGCTTTCACAGTGTGTTTTTATGTGGGTCTGTGTCTGTGGGTTTTGAGCAGATGGCCTCTGGAGTTGGTCAGGATTTCGGTTGAGAATTGGAAAATATTTGGTATTCTGGTATCTAGTGTCCGCCAAAGCAGCACCGGTGCGAGTCCCACGCGCACATGCCTGTAGCTAAACGGTGGTGCCATAACGGTCCCGATGCCGCCATGATGGTATCGGGCCTGTTATTTTTTAGTAAGTGTGTATTAAAAGCCCTTAGTCTATTATTCATTGCCATTATGAAATTGAGCTCTTGAGAACTGTTCTAGAAGATTCTTGGGGAAAATTCTTGGTGGTAAGTTCTGCTAATCTCCTTACTAATTCCTTATTCCTAATCATCTTAGAATCCCACTTTCCTTGATTCCTTAGTAATGGAAGATAAAAAGTGGATTTAATGGATACTCTATTTAGGCTTTTAAATGATGAAATTGATTGAGTTTATGTTCAATTATTATGTATCTAAGGTTATTAATCATATATCTTTCATTATTAGTGTTGGATTCTTGAATCTATGAGTTAGGGTTTATACCCAAAATTGGGGGGTTTTGCTTGAATTTCAAAATTGGATGATTCCTTGTGTTATTTAGCAATTAGTTGTTGGGTTTTGATCACCTAGTGTTTAATTGGATATTTTAGCCCCGAATTTCCCATTTTGACCTTGTGGGCCCCGTTTCCCCAAATTCTAGGTTTGGTTTTGATCTAATTTGAATGATAGCAATATAGGTGTCAATCTTCATGATTTCTAATCTAGATTTTGAATATGCCTAGACTTCTTTGATCTTGAGGCTCAGCAGAAGGGCAAGGCTAAAGAGTGATTGTTGGTGTATTGTTGTTCGGCCATCCAGGTAGGATATGGTTTACCCATGGTGAGACTTCGTGTAGCGAAGAATATGTAGATGATATTATCGAAGACAGCATGTAAATCTTCAGGTATGAAGTTGGGTTGGATATTGTCTTAGATTGGGCCCTGTTGTGTGATTGGAGTTAGCCACCCCGTTGTGTTATAACTTGATTGTTCTATTGTGTGGGCTGATGCCTCGTATTGATAGTAGATATTGGGAATTGTTGTTCCATCGTGATTGGAATATTGTAGTACCTTACTTGTTGATGTTGAAACGAGGATATAGTTCTCTATGACTTGTATAGTCTTTCATGATATTATTGCCCATATTTGGTAATTGTGATATTGATTTGATTATTGATGTTGATGCATACATTGCACAAAATCTCATCCTTCATGATATACTATTGATACATTATTGGTACTTGATGAAACACTATGATAAGCTAGGCTCGGTTCTAGATGAGAGTAATGTGAGAGTCCAATATCCTATGTTTTTCCCGAAATCGTGGATTGAGTGAGTACGTGGACTCTACGAGTCCCCCAGGGTGGTGTTGGTGAAAACCCTCCGTGGGCAAAGATCTAAAGTCTCGTCTGTCTGTTGGGCAAAGATCCGGGACGAGTAGCACCTGGACATCGCAAGTAACCTTGGGTTGTGCTACTGAGATGGATGTACTCCGTCCGGAGTACATGTGTACACAATATTGCATTTATATCCATACATTATTGCATTACATTGCATCATGGCTTATATTATGATGATCTGGTGTTTCACTTGTGATGTTGGTTTCAGGTTAGATATATTGAGACTTGGCACACTTGGGTTTAGATGCTTCTACATAGGTGGTGACGTATACTTGGTTCCGATTATGTTTGACTTATACTTGTTGATTTATCTACCGATCTTGCCTTATTGTCTGAATTATGTTAGCTATACTTAGTCGAAACGTGATACCTAGCAGTACTGTGGTTTTGTACTGACCTGTATGTAACGACCCGTTTGGTCGTTATAGTCTTTTTTGGCATTTTTTCTCGCTCTCGAGAATTTATTAACTCAATTTTGACAAGAGGGACTGTTGGCACGCTGCCCGAGGTGTCTAGATCGGATTCGGGCAACTTTTGTAAAATATAGGCTTAAAGTGAAAAATAGTTGACCCAAAGTTGACTTTTAGGTAAACGGACCTTTCTCAAAATTTTGTCGATTCCAAGAGGTTTGGATGTTCATTTAGAACTCGTGTGTGTATCTGGTACGGTTACCAATGCACTCGGATGCATTTTGGGACTTGGGTTGGGAAATTGAAATTTAGGCATCGGGATTGACTCGGTTAACGAGACCTCCGTTTGGAATTACGGGCCACGAGCGCATTCGTAGCGCATTTTATGTGAGTCTATGTATATGGTATGTGAGCAGATGACCTCGAAAACTAGACGAAAAATCGAATCAATTGGTGAAACTTGAGGGAGTTTTACGGTGTCCCCATGCTCTTTAGTGGCGGCACCGGCTTCGGAAGACGTGCTAGCCCCCTTGTGGAAGCTGATTCAAGACTTTATGTCTTGGTGGCTTTGAAGCGACCAAGTAACCACGGACGGCTTCGGCAGGCGGTACCAGTGTCGTTAAAGCGGGTGACGGGCAGTATGCAAAATTAATAGTGTTAAAAGCCTTTAGACCCTTATTATTAACCATTTCGAAATTTGAGCTTTGGGGAATAGATATTGGAGACCTTTTAGAGATATTCTTGGAGGTAAACCTTGCTTATTCCTTTACTCCTTCTGTAATCATAATTATCTTAGATTCCCCCCTTCCTTTTAATAAACCCATAGTGATGGAAGTTGAAAGAAGGTTTTGATGAACATTGTCCCTAGGCTTATTAATAATAAATTAATGATGTTTATGTTAGATTTCAAGGAATCTAAGCTTGTTAATCATATATCTTCCCTTTCTAATGTTGAATTTCGGAATTAAAGAGTTATGGTTTATACCAAATTTGGGGGTTTTGCTTGAAATCAGAAATTAGGCTAATCCTTGAGTTAAATCAGCAATTAGGGGTTGGGTTATAATCATCTAGTACTTAATTTGGCATTTTGCTTCCGAATTTCCCGTTTTGCCCTTGTGGGCCCGTTTTTCTAATTTCTAGGGCTAGAATTGACCTAATTTGAATAGTAGCAATATTTGTATCATTCTTCATGATTTCTAATCTAGAATTCAGTTATGCTTAGACTACTTCGGTTCTGAGGTTCAGCGGAAAGGCAAGGCAAATGAGTGAGTTGTGGGTGTTGCGGTTACGCCGTCAGTGTAGGTTATGGCTTACCGCAGTGAGACCGTATAGCGAAGTGCATATTTAGATTATATTGTCGGAGATAGCATGTGAACCTTCAGGTATGAAGTTGGGTTGGATATTGCCTTAGGTTGGGCCCTACTGTGTGCTGGGACTAGCCATCCCGTTGTGTTGTGTTTGATTATTTTATTGTGTTGGCTTGACGCCGTGAATTGTTGATAGATATTGGATTCTGTTTATCGTCTTGATTTCGATATTGTTGGCATACCCACTGTTGGTATTTGTGATTCGGATGTATTGTTTGCATATGCAATGTTGGTGTTGGTGATTCGAATATATTGTTGGCATACCCACTGTTGGTATTTGTGATTCTAGTATATTGTTGACGTGCCCATCATTGGTACTTGTGATATTGAGCATGATTGTTGATGTTGATACATACATTGCACGCACTCTCATTTTCATGACATATTGTTAAGATATTGAGGACATTGATGAAACACTTGATGAGTTGGGCTCAGTTTACTTGAGTAACGTGAGAGTCCGATGCCCAATGTTCACCCCGAAATCGTTGATTGAGTGAAATTGATATTTGAGAAAACTCTTTTACTTGAGTGTCATGAGAGTTCGATGTCTAATGTTCATCCCGAAATCATGGATTGCATGGTCGATATCCGATGTTAGTTCCGGAATCGTTGATAGTGCATGGACTCTGCAGTCCGCTCGGGTGCCGGTGAGAACCCAGGTCGCGGCAAGAATCTGGGGTCCGTCACGTGCGTTGGGCAAAGATCCGAGACGGGTGGCACTTAGACTTCACGAGTCACGTTGGGTTGTGCTACCGAGACGTCAATATTTCTGTCTAGAGTACATGCGTACACCACATTTGCATGGCATTGCATTGCATTCATACACTACTGCATTGCATTGCATTATGACTTGATTGAGATGTTTGGAATTATATTGCGATGATTGGATTGGATTGGATACGTTCAGACTTGGCACATTTGGGATTAGATTCTTTACGTAGGCGATGACGGATACTTGGATTTTATTACATTGACTTATACTTGTTGGTTTATTTTCTTATCTGCTTTATTATCTGAGTTATGTTAGCTATTCTTAGTCGGCCGATGATGCCTACCAGTAATGTTGTTGCCGCGCACCTCATGCATTCTTTTATGAATGCAGAGTATCAGGTTGGATCCACATCTGTGACGCGTGGTTGATAGTCGCTTTAGCTTCCATTTTGAGTTTCCAAGGTGAGCATGGCCGTCCGCTGCCTTGAAGACTTTTCTATCTTTTATGTCCTATTCTATCCAAAGATATATACACTTTATGTATTTGTATCTCGGATTGTATTATTTCCCTGTTAGATGCTCTTGTGGTATCCGGACTAGACCCTGGGGGGGTTATTGTCATTCCGCACTATTCTACACATACTTATATATATATATATATATATATATATATATATATATATATATATATATATATATATATATTGTGAGACTTACGTATTGATTCTATTCCGTTATTTAATTTCATTACGGTATGTATTTATTCATTGTTGGGTTGAGGGTTCGCTTACCGAGATGGGAAGGTAAGTGCCCGCACGACTTAGGCAAAATAGGTCGTGACACTTCTTTTGCTGCATTCTTTTATGAGTGCAGAGTTTTAGGTTGGGTCTTCTTCCGTCTCCTATGGCTAATAGTCGCTATCAGGACTGCTTTGAGTCTACAAGGTAAGCACGAGATGGCCGTTGCCTTAAACACTCCTCCTTATTTATGTCTTACATTTCCATTATGAGACATATAAAAATTTGATGTATTATTATATTTCCAGACTTGTATAATTCGAATTCTAGATGCTCTTGTATGGCTTAGACCAGACCCTGGGTGTATTTCTTATTTTCGCACTTTCTTCTATATCATCACTACTGGAAAATAGTCTTATGGCAACGCCGAGAAAACCGTTGCTATAGATAGCTGAACTGTTGCAAGAGAAACAAGCTTGAGCCAAACTTACATTTCCATCATTATCTTCTATTGGTTGTAGCTCCTTTCGTATCCCCATTTCTTGTAAGTCATAGCGAGAATTTACATGCTCCTTTGACTTTCCATCTATCTCCAAAATAAAGTCCCAAAGCAAATCGTCACATATATTCTTTTCTATGTGCATCACATCAAGATTGTGTTACTCAATTTGTTATGTGCCTAATATGGCAATTCAAAAAAAATAGATCTTTTTTTCCACGGACCCTTATTATCTCGAGGCCTTTTTTTTTTGCCCTTTCCAAACACATTGTTGAATTCGCGGCTCTTCAAGCACTTCTATACCCGACAAAGGTGTAGGTGCAGGTCTATGCTCCTCCTTACCATCAAATGACTTCTTATCTTTTCGCAATGGATGATCAGAAGGCAAAAATCTACGATGACCCAAGTAACACATCTTACGACTATGTTTGAGATATTGGAGAGCATGTGTCATAATTACAAGTGGGGCATGCCAATTTTCCTTGGTGCTCCATCCGAAAGCATTGCTAATCTTTGGAAAATCAATCGTCCACTGATAAGGCCGCACGCATTCGGAATGTTTGGTCGGTTTCAGCATCATATGTTTCTATCCCAGGTTCCCATAGTTCCTTCAATTCTACAATTAGTGGTTGTAGATACACATCTATATCATTTCCTGGAGATGATGGACCTGGAATGATCATTGACAACATAATATACTCCGGCTTCATGCAAATCCATGGTGATAAATTATAGTTCATCAACATAACAGGCCACGAGCTATGAGAAATACTCATGGTTCTAAATGGGTTGAAACCATCCTTGACGAGACCCAATCTAACATTACGAGGATCTCGAGAGAAGTTGGGTACAAACGATCAAAATCCTTCCATGCTTCCCCATCGCGTAGGATGCCTTAAATTTCCATCATTGGGTCGTTCATTAGCGTGCCATCTCGTTGCAACTTGTTTGAACACATGAATATCCTCTGAAGCCTAGGCTTTAAGGGGAAGTACCTTAAAACCTTCGCAAGAATTTTAGAGCGTGAATTAGTCAAGGCATCACCAACACTCTTCCATCTAGAAGTTCCACAGACGGAAAAGCGATTCTCGCTTTCTCATTGTCCTTCCAAAATAACATGCGATCATTAGGGCATGATGTATTTTTTCGTAATGAAGACCCAAATCTTTAATCACTTGTCTAGCCTTATTGAAAGACTCGGTATCGAGCAAAGGGAAATGCCTCTCTTATCAAATCTAACAAGTCCGAGAATGCTACATTACTCAAACCATGTAATGATTTAAATAAGTACAACCGAGATGGTGAAACTCAATTTATTGAAATTTTCACACCGGGGATATAACTCTTGTTTCCCTTCCTCCAATAATTTAAAAAATTTCTTTGCATCTTCAGATAAACCCTGTCGCACTCCTTCTTCATGCCCTGACTCACCCTCTACATTTCTAAATGTATCATGAAGTAGTCCATCAATGTCGTCACGCAAGTTAGAACCTTCATCGTCATTTATTGGATGCGGTGTATTTCTCGATGAAACCCCTTCTCCATGAAAAACCCATTTGGTGTAATTATCAACAAAACCATGAACAACCAAGTGATCCTCCACCACATTTTCGTAATGCCAATAGCGATTCATGCACTTCTTGCAAGGACATAATATCTCATTTCTTGAGAAGCTCGTTCAAATGCCTTATCAAGAAAATAATTCACTCCATCAACATACTCTTCGTCCATCTTAGGTGAATCATCCAACTTTTATCTCCATTATCCATTTAATCCTACATATCACAAGCAAATCACCAAAATTAAGATTCATGCTAAGCTTAGAAAGCGAAGTCAAGATCACGGATCCCTTTAGCAACAAGTAATAAAAAATAAAGATAAAATTCTAGACATGTTCAGTGAAGTCGTGATTTAGGTAGAGCAAAGCTTTGAACATAGATGCACTTAAATCAAGTCAAGGAAATTGGGGTGGTACAGATCTAAAAAGGTCCAGTTCTGTAGTATAAATTAAACTTCCTAACTAGGTGTTCCTTGTTCACAATCTTTCTCCACAGAAGTACAAAATCTGAGTTTTTTATGTGGAAGAGTATTTCTTTTTACTCACTCTGTAAATGCCACTTTTTGATAAAGTGATACCATTTAATCTCGCAAGTTTTACGCGGGTTGGCTACCACCACCCTCCTCCTTTATCCGGGTTATTTACTAGCACAATATAAGCAAGCTCACACTGACATAACCATTATAGCTAACCATTTTGTTATAGTAACACTCAGGCCTTAAAAAAAAAACGATAAATAGCTAAATGAACTTATTATTCTTGTTGCAACTCTAATATAGCAACATTTTAGCCTACCATCCACTAGTTAACTTCACAAAGTCTCAAATAAGCAACTTCTTATTTAAAAGCAATGATATTTATAAGTTCCTATCGACCACACAAAATCTTGAGTTTAGCAGTTTATAAAATTACAGTAAAAAAAAACTGAAATGGATAAGCAAAAAATTAAACCTTAAATTGGTCTTAATTGGAAATCATGCAGATTGGAAATTCAGAGGATTGAAACACTTGGATGCTGCACTATGCTACTTAATCTGGCTAAATGAGTTGCTGCTATTTGCAGCAGCTTATGATGAAAAGATACAGTGGAATGCAGTGATCCATTGCTATCTCCATACTCAAATTCTTTGGGAGGAGAGTAGGAGGGTAGCTGTTATTATTAAGCTGGTTTTCTTCTTTGCAGGTGAAGTATTGATTGAAGGAAAAAACTTTGCAAGAATTTACATAGATTCAGGAAATGATATAGAGTACAGAGTTGGCACAAAAATAAACAACTGTAGTCTGCAGATTAACAGTGTGACTAGTTTTACTGGTTTTTTAATTTGCAGATACGCGAGGTTCATCAAAAATGCGGCTAGTGTTGGTTTGTATTGGTATTGATAGCAAAATGCGAGCTCACAGTTAAGGCTGCGAAAATTGTTGTTGGTAATACAAGTCACAAAACACCAACTTTGGTTTGATTGAAGTGGGGTTCTTTGTTAACTAGTTAGATAGTCTCGGTATGGTCATACGGGATCTATGTATTGACTCTTCTTCGGTGTGTGTATTAGCATTATATGCTCATCACTTTTGGTTGAAGAATTGACAATATGTGGAAATGGTATTGGCTTTAGGGAGTATGCTAAAAGTGTGCCTTGTAGTTGAAAATTTGCACGGTGCTAGTTTTCTCCAGAAATTTCATTGAAGCAAAGAGCTACATTATAGTTAAGTTGTGCAGGATTCAAATGGCTGCTGTTTTTCATGTGGAATATGGATACATGACTTTTGCATGGAAACAACAAAGAAATTATGCAGAGTCACACAATGAGAGGCAATCCTGGGAGTGTAGCAAGTTTCTACTTCTAACGATCTCCTCGTATTGTTCTTGGTTTTACAACACATCGATCAAGCAAAAGAATTACACTAAGATGCGAGTAATTTCTTGAGAGGATAGTTGGTCAAGTTGTGCATCAAGGGCCAAGCTTGGGAAACAATTTGATTGACACAAGTACTGATGGAATGCGGTCTGATAGCGGTATGAGTTACTCCAGTTTTACACACAGTGTGATCGATAAGATGAGCGACGAGGACACAACATTGCATGCGAATTCTATCATTAACTCATTTTATCAAGTTTTTTGTTTTTTTACCACATACATAGTTTAGGCTTTTGTAGCACCAACTCAAGACATCATCAAGTCCTAAATTGGAACACTCCAACCTTAGACATAGCATTAACTTCGGAAATCGGTAATAACCTTAATAACCATGATTTAGCTATTCGAAAATAGTAAAGCTCACACATTTCACTAGATATTTACTAAATTGAAGTAGTTCCATCCATTTCTTATCTACTTTAAATGATATAATAGGAAAATAAGCAACCAGATATTGTAAAAATATTGAGACAAAAACTCAATAATTTGAACAAACCAAAATCACAATTTTAATGAAAACGAAGAAGAAGATGAAGGGACATGAAGAAATCAAAAGCCCTTACCTCACAATAGCGATTCACGGGCTCTGCGATGTCGAACCAGTCATCTACGAAGTGACCAAAGTGTCGTAGAAGAACACTTGGGATTCTGGGAGAACAGTCAACACCCTTAAAGAAAAAATTGTGCTCTGCGATGTCGAACCAGTCGTTTACGACGTGATAAAGTGTCGTTGAAGAACACTTGGGATTCTGGGAGAACAATCAAAATCCTTAAAGAAAAAACTTTCTTTTTCCTGTTAGCCAAGACCATTGAATTCTTTTCACATCATCAACAACAAACCAATAGGTCAAGCAATTATATGACAATATGTAGGCTTATTTGCATGTGGCAGGTGGCTTATTTCAAATTTTAGGATCTAGAATAGCAATAAAATACACTATATGAACCTTTTTTATTTGGACCAGAACACAATATTGCATAAACGTTTCTCCTTTGTCTTCCACTTCGTACCTAAAGAGATTTCTTCATTTACTATTTGACTTAATGCCTTCTCCTTTGAATTTAATCACATGAATATTGTTCCAAAAATACATTATTCTACTATCGAAACCAATAAAATTTTCCTCTGTAACTACATTTACGAACGAGAAGCGAGAATAATCGGCTTTTAACTGTATCTTTTCAGCCATTCAAAAACACCATGTCGAGAAAAAGATAAACTTTCTATACTTTATAGCCACTTCCATGGTAATTTTTAGTCACTCAAGATATGGTCGATTAAAGTTATACAAAAAATTACAAGAAGAAACAAGTTTAGATCCAACATCAGGTCCAGAGAAAACAATTTCACCACACTATATGAAATCACCACTATAAAATGCACCCAACAAGAGTGAAATTGCGAGAGAAAGTAAAAGGAAAAAAGGCAAATCTCGGCCTTTTTCTTTTGACAACAAAAATAGGGAAGAAAAGTGATATTGTAGAACCAAGCAAAGCAAAGACCCAACCAAAAAGCTTAAAAATTATTTCAAACCCACTTCGATAAAGGACCCAAATTAATTGTTTTTGAATATCACAAAAGGGGTTCTATTTTTTAGCCTATATACGAGTTTCCGAACTTAGCTTATATCAAATACACTACCCACACCTCACAAACATTAAAGAAAAAATAAGAGATTAAAGAAGAAATTCAAAAATAATCAACAAAGAACTTACAATTTCTTCAGCTAATGATGTCTCAAATATGTCTTCTTAGATTTCTCAAACAACCACTTCTTCTAACCATTTAGCAGCTTCAACCCTAGAAATTAACTACACTAATATTTTGAAAATTCAGTTGAAAAAGACCAAACAACAATATAAACAGAGAAGATGAAATGAGGAGTTCGACGGAGAGAGTTTTGATGAAGAATGGTTAATGGAGAGGATTTTTTTGTTTGATACGTTCATCAGATGAAAGAGAAGACATATTAGTTTTGATTTAGCAAATAAATGTAAAAAGAAAAGAAAAGAAATGATTTTGGCGGGTTAAGCAAAAATAGAGCGGGGAAATTAAAGGGTGGAGGGAATTAAAACCGTTCCAATAGATAAAATATTTCATTTAATAGCTGTCACAGATAACATTAACAGCAACGGTTAACAAACATTGAACCTATAGCGACGGCCTGATGGCAACGGTTTAATTATTAACAATGTGTTGCTATAGGTAAACCTATAGCGACGGTTTTGTATAGGCTCGATTTACGGTAGTGCATTAATTAAGACTTACATGATTATTCTTTTCCGCTTAATTGATTTAATTACTTATGTTTTATTTTCATTGGATTGAGGGTTCGCTTATCGAGGTGGGAAAGGTAAGTGCCCACACAGCTTAGCCAAATTGGGTCGTGACATAATATTTTCAGCTAAAATGAGTGTTAATTTATGACGGATGAAATATTGACTTAATTACCTTATATATTGTTTTCTCTCAATTAATATTAATCTTTCTTTTACCATATTAATCTCTCTCCGCATTTATCAACATAAGGGTAAAAGTGAAAAAAAATAATTAATTCTATCATGAGTCTTGAAATAGAAAGCATTTTAGATCAATTATTTGTACTAACCATAACAAGTGATATAGACGAAAAAGAGAAAAGGATTTTTAAAACTATACCTAAAAAATCATTCTAAAACCGATCTTTATAAACACGTAGGAGCTCATTAAAGAAGCAAAGCCCAAAATATATGACCTAAATACCGTAAAAGCTAATTCAATAAGAGGGGCCCATGCGAGTTTGATTTTAAGAGGAAAGTAGAAAGACAAAATGGAAGTACGGAGGAAAAGTCAGCACTAACAAACGTGTAGGCTAGCTAATTCACATCATCGAACAACTGAAATTACTATTTTGACTCTGGACCACTACAAAAAAATTTGAGTTCTCTCTTATATAAAGTAGTAATATAGATTTTGTGGTGATTTAACTTGAATGAGACCTTCAATTAGTTGATCGTTGAACAAGCCTTTTGGCTATATATAGTAGTAAAACTAAGAGAGGATTTCAACTTTAAATGAAAGATAAAAAAGTGAATTTTTTTCAACAAACTAAAAATTAAAGGGAGAAAAAAATATTTTCTAGTGTCCAGTGACTTCACATAATGGAATTAATGCAGGCCACTTCTCTATCCAATGCAAGTCCAGCTCCCGTTAATAAGCCTAGCAAGAAATGAAAATATAAAAAATAAAAAGTCTTTTGGTTGTTGACATAGGTGATGCATAAGATCTAAAGCGGGACCCTTACATTTAAAAGTTACTAGATTATCTATCCACCTATTTCAAAAAGAGAATGTGCATTCAGCCTGCTCTCTCTCTCTCTCTCTCTCTCTCTCTCTCTCTCTCTCTATATATATATATATATATATATATATATATATATATATATATATATATATATGTGTGTGTGTGTGTGTGTGTGTGTGTGTGTGTGTGTTGAATTGCGATTTTTGTTGTGAACTTTCTATACAAGTGCATTCATTTTTTTGTACTGATAGGCCGAATTTTGAATTGTCACGACCAATTTGGCTAGTACATGTACGGGCACTTACCATCCCACCTCGGTAAGCAAACCCTCAACACAATGAAAATAAAGACATAAATAAATAATTCAATTAAGCGGAAAAAAATAATCACATAAGTCATACGATAATAATATAGAAGAAAGTGCAGAAATAAGAAATATACCCCGGGTCTGGTCTAAGACATACAAGAGCATCCAAGTGAAAATATACAAGTCTGGAATATAATAATATATCAAATCTGTCTATGTCTCAGAATAGAAAAATAAGACCTAATAAGAGAAGTATCGGGCGGAAAACATCTCATGCTCGCCGTAAACTCGAAGCGATCCCGATAGCGACTATCGGCCACGGGAGCGAAGGCCAACTGGGAACTCTTGCACTCATAAAGGAATACAACAAGTGCGAGTCGCACAAAACCACGATCTTGGTAGGCATCAAGGCCACCAACTATGCCAACATAGTCCAGATAATAAAGCAAGATAGGCTGATAAATCAACAAGTATAAGTCAAACATAATCATAACCAAGTACACGTCATCGCCTAAGTAGAGCATCTAAACCCAAATGTGCCAAGTCTCACTATGTCCAATCCGAAACCGAAATTACAAGTAAAGCACCAAACTATCTCAATATAAGCCATGATATGATGCAATGCAATGCAATAATGTATGAATGCAAATGCAATGCTGTGTACACATGTACTTTGGATGGAATACCTCCACGTCTCGGTAACACAACCCAAGGTGACTCGCGAAGTTTAAGTGTTACTCGTCCCGGATCTTTGCCTGACGGAGACGGACGAGACTCAGAATCTTTGCCCATGGAGGGGTTTCACCAGCACCGGCACTGGGGACCCGAGAAGTCCATGCACTCGCTCGATCCCGTGATTCGGGACAAACGTCGAATATCGGACTCTCGCGTCTCTCGTCAAAAACCGAGCGGCCTCGTCACGGTGTTTCATCAAATATCAACAATGTATCGACGGTATATTATGAAGGATGAGAATGCGTGGAATGTATGTGTCAACATCGATAATCGAATCGATATGAAGTACCAAACATGGCTATCCAACAATATCATGAAAGACTA
>NC_081342.1:61477826-61511765 GCF_029784015.1 Lycium ferocissimum
TTTTTCTATAACTTGGTCTTTCACAAATTCCGTCACTTATAGTACTCGTGTCCCCGCCTGGCATGCATGATCTATTACTACACTCGTTATCTCTCGCTTTCTTCTTATTTCCTTCTTTTCAATTAACTCCTTCTTTTCTCTGTGCTCGCTCTCACTTCCGTTATCATATAACCTTCATTCTAAACTTTCCCTACAGAACTTGATAAGTTTTTCTTGTTCGTTCTATAGCTCGCTTTTCCGTTTCACACTTGCCCTTATATTCTAACCACATAGATCACATCATAGCTTTGGCCACTTTCTCACTAGGCTTTACTTATTTTCATGACAATCCTCATTATTGTCACACCCTTAATCCGATAGGGTGTGATGGGCACCCGACCCTTACCTAGGGCTGAGCGAACCCGCAGACTTTCGTGATACTCATACTGGGCCCGCAAAACATAACATAAGCACGTTACGAAATTTTTTTTTTTTTCGAAAAACAAACATGCCTTTCATCATTTTTTTTTTAAATCAAAATAAAGCTAGCATCGTATGAAATCGTAAACATATGAAGTTCGTAACATAATGCATCAATACATCGGCTTACATAGCCGCTCACAAAACCGACATATCATACACACGACACTCGTCTCGCAAAGTCTCTACCAACATCTCGTATACCATACAAAAGCACTCGTACCGGGCAAAGACTCCGAGGAAACGGAGCTCGCCAATCCGACCGGGAACGTCTTCCGCTAACATCATCTACTCATCCGTGGGTACCGCGCGTACGAAAACGTGTCCTAAAGAAAGGGGGTCGCATTTGAATATGTACCGAGTATGTAAAAGCAGGGATATCACAACGAACCGTACCGAAACGAGGAGAACAAAAGTAATACAATAACCGAACTCATAACACTTGCTTTTCGAACCATAAATTATACATATCAATTCCATATTCAGCTCATCATGCGGACCGAGGAACAAGCAGTCGAAAAATCATCTCGTACACGTACACAGATATAACATGCCTCGGTCCCTCAGCGAGGGACGCGGTAGGTAAAACCATCGTATACATACATATATCGTGCCCCGGCCCTTTAACGAGGGACGCAAAGTATGAAATCATCATATCATATACATATAACGTGCCCCGCCCTCTAATGAGGGACGCGTAAGTAAAATCATCATATGCATGTACATGTAACGTGCCCCGCCCTCTAGTGAGGGACGCGGTAAAAGGAATCATCACATGCCATCCCCGGCCACCTCCTCCATATCATCATATCATATAACGTGCCCCGGCCCCGCTTAGCAAGGGACGCGGTAAACATAACGTGCCCCGGCCCCTAGCGAGGGACGCGTGAACAATGCAATGAAGTGCACGAATACATGCCCGGCCCGGACGCAGTTTCGAAAGAGATAATAACAACCTCGCACGAGCGTAGCAGTGAGAAACCATATGCACAAATCATCATATACATACCGTGACACATCATGACATCATAACTTATCATATGAGCCGACATTAACCGATGTGGGATTACCTAAATCAATGTGGATTTGCCTAAACCAAGTTGGGAATTTGCCTCACTACCGGGTTTGCCCCACCACGGGTTTGCCCCACCACCGCTCCGATTCCAACCGATCATACTCCGTAATACATACATATAACATATAACGTGGCATATATACACGACCCGCCGAAAGTGGCCCGTGATACCGGACACATCATATTTCGTACGCATAGGGCGCACAATATCATAATCGGCCCGTGACTTGGCAAAAAATGTAACAACGAATGCACGGTGCGTAACTCACGAGTAACCAAATACAAGCTTTAAAAAAACATTTTCAAAGACTTAATAGGTTAATCAAAACGGATCATCATTTATAAGCCAAAACAGTAGTCAAATCAGATTTCCTTCCGAGTATCACTCGGGAACATATCAAACCGAACTTCAAAAAATCATAGTCACATTTCAAAATCACATACATAAAAATCCTTATTTCCGTACTCAACAGATAATAAGCAATCATACCGGGGGCCTTAAAGATAGTCATATTGAATTCTTTTCAAAAGTCGTCGAAGTACATAGAGGAGAATCATGGACCCCACGGCGGGTGTCAACTCGAGCCGGGCCCGCCTATGGAAAACATAGTCATCATACATCATGGAATCATTTTTGAGCATATCGAAGCGATCCGGTTCTGGTTCTCCGTGAAAGTTACTACTTTCGTAGTTTTCGAAATCATTTAGGAACAAAACTCTTTAAAAATCAAACTTTTATGCCACTTTTAAAAATCAATCATACAAAGACATATAAACCATAGCTTGTCCACATAAGGATGCCAACATCAAAAAGCAAATACGACTCATAAACTTGCTCGGATTTTTAAGAATAGAATTACCCCGAAGCTCATAACATATCATAACTTAGCCATATCTAAGACATGCTAAAAGAAGGAAGCAAGCTTTACATACCTCATTTGCTTCCTAGGCTAATCCAAACTCAAGTCTTCGTCGAAAAATTAAAATCTAACACGTCATTAGACACCAAACATTAGTCACAAAGTAACCTCTAATCCCACTTTTAAGCTCGCACTTTATTTACAAAAATTTGAGCAGCATTTCCCCTGTAAATGCAACACCCCGAGAATTCGACTCAGCCAAATATCCAACAACAATACCAACAACCACATCAACAATATCCATAGCAATTCCAAACACATTCTAACATTAATAGCTCATTTCTACATAATTCGACAACATCCATGCATATTCAATTTAACTTCATATATTCAAACTAATATCAACGATCGCATATTCAAAACTAACCCAAGATCACTTAACAAAATTCAAAACCGCTTCGGACAATTCACAATACATTCAAATCAGCCCATCCACTATATAATGAAACCCGAAACCTCAAATTTCCATAAGAACAACAACAATACATTTCTTTCCGCCAAATTCACAAACTATACCAACATTCCATACATTAACAACATTAACTACAATAATACAAGAACTATATTAAAATTACATTATCTTCTCCAACAACCTACAAACGATTCCAACTTCCATTTAAATATTTAAACCATCATTCTCATTATGGAATCCATGCAACAACAACCAAATCATGCTAAATAAAATTAGTTCATCATATTCTACAAACAACACATATGCACGGCCACATACCAACTTCCATATTTCCATGAATTTCATCCATTTTCTACACATTACAACAACACACAAACATGTTGAATACAATTAATCCATCACTCCATCACCACTCTACATACACACGGCCAAACACACACACACACGGCTACACTTCAACATCCCTATTTTCATGATTTTCATTCATTTCCACACTTCACAACATACACAAATCATCCACAAGTCATGTAAAGAAGATTAAACCTCACCTTTTTCCACTTTGTTCTTCAACTTGGCTAGGGTTGAGATTTGGCAAGAACCAAGGATTTGTTTCCTCCAACAACCACTCCATGTTGATTAGGACCTTCCAATTAGTAGGAAACCTAAAAGAAATAATTTTTTTTGGAGAAGATTTTTGGTCTTTTCTTTTTCTCCTCCATGGCCGAATGGCCTTTCATTTTTTTCCTCCATGTTTCTTGAACTTTCTTGAGTGGAAAATGATAAATTGTCTTGCTTTTTCCATCACATGTCCATATATATATATATAGGTGTGGCCGGTTGCCCTTCTTTTTTTTCTCCAATTTTCTAGACTTTTCTTAAGTAATAAAAGATGAATAATTTGTCTTACCTTGTCATCTTTTTCATCATATATAATTTGCACAAGTGGCCCTATGGCCCACATCTCACACATGGTCACATGTGGCCATTTTCATGAAATATTCTTTTTTCCAAAATTTCACTTCTAGCCCCAAATTCTCATAAAATGCTTAACTTTCCATAATTCACTTTTGACCTCACATTTTCCTTATTCCAATTTTACCCCTAACATTCCATACCAATAAAAGGATGAATATTCAACTTATGTACTTTTAACAAAATCGGAAAAATTTACAACCTTGTCCTTAACTTGTCGCAACCGACTTAGAATATTCCAACGTACAAAGTACGGGGTATAACAATTATAATCACATTATATCCTTTTCGTATTCAATCCTATAGTGTAACACTCCTTAACCTTGTGCCCTTTCCAGTCCATCTTATCCTTAATATCTCACAAGCTGCCTTATCAATACTCTCGTCTCAATCATACCATTACTTCCTTTAACTACAAACTCGTCAAAATTTATCCCTGCTTATCAATTCAGTCGGTACCTCAATACAACACTCTATCAAGGTTTGCTAGCCTTTTCTAAATCATCTCTTAGTACCACAAGCCCTTTCCAAATTCTTTTTTTTTTTTACCATATCGATATCGACCTCCTAATTACTATTACCATCAATTCAGCAGTTAACTTATTTTTCGAGGTCAGCCGTACTCGCAACTTAGTCAAGTCCTATCATTACTATTGGCACGACCTTCCAAGACATATTACAAACCTATATCTCATTTTTTTTATTTTTAAGAAAATTTTGCGCAGTTTCCTCTCGTATTTCTTACTATCTCAAACCTGCACGCAGGAAATACCAACAATGTCTCACAGGGCCAACATATATATATATATATATATATATATATATATATATATATATATATATATATATATATATATATATATATATATATATATATATATATATCATATCATATCATACAAAATCCTACACAAGGCTCCCAATATCAACAATGTAAAGACGAAAAATGATGAACCTCCCCGTGTGTTCAACTCAAACTCGCACCGTTACACTTTCCTGTTTACTTTCCCTTTCAATCTTCAACTTTACATTTCAATCGTACTTCCATACCTTACTCGACATATATCTTTCGTACCTTTGCTTACCTGCATACTTTGTAACTTCCAATATCGTCAGTCACTTTCTTCTGTCGATGTCGTTCTTCTGCTGAAATCAAAGGTTAGTGTAAGAAATCTCATTTCCTATGGCTTGGCTCTATCGCACGATCTTAAATATGAAAGAAAGGTAACATCCTAAATGCCCTGTAGCCTCCTGTTTATAGATGTGGTGCACAACACACCGATAAACAAGACTCTACTAGACACGGTCTGTAGACACTCCGAGGATGAACTGCTCTGATACCACTTCTGTCACGATCCAACCCCGTAGACCGTGACTAGTGCCCGAGCTGGACACTCGTATACATATCTGTTAGACATTATCAACTGAAACTAAATATAATATGAAAACTTATAAAAAATAAGACGTCGTCTCAAAACTATCACGTATATATATCAAGGCAACCTGTCTCCTGAGGAGTCACAACCATCAAAAGACAACATAGTACACAAGCCGACAAGGCTGTCATAACGTATGGGAACGTCCCAACTATACATACGCAAGCCGACAAGGCTGCCACTACATACAACATCCCAAAATATGTATATATGCAAGCCGACAAGGCTGCCACTACGAATGGGAACGTCCCAGAATATAAGTCATGCTAATACAGCTGAACATCATCTATATACAACCCACACATATGTCTACAGACCTCTAAGAGTATTAACAGTAACGTATGATGGAACAGGGCCCCGTCGTACCCCTGGGTAAACATATACATATATCAGAAGATCGGTGCCAAAAGTCTAGGTTCCGGAACAACAGAGCACTCCAAGACAGCTGAGTAGAAGTCCTAAGCTGGAGGATCACCAAATCGAGTATCCGTACCGCGGGCACGAAACGCGCCCCCCTTCGAAGAAAGAGGTCGCACAAAATATGTATTTATATACAAAGCATGAAAATACATTAAGGAAAATCATAATCGAAGAGATTAGTACCCGAGACAAGTATGATAATCGTTTAATCACCGTACCTTCGTGCCTTATGAAATAAAATCATGCACGACTATATCATATATCATATCCGGCCCATTATGGACTCGGTGAATCATTATATACATGTATATCATACGGCCCATCATGGGGTTTCCGCCATCATCATATCATCATATCATCATATCATCATATCTATATATATATATATATATACCGTACCCGGCCCTCTAGTGAGAGACTCGGTGAACAATGCAGTGAAACTGTGCACGAATACATACCCGGCCCGGGACTTGGTGAAAGATGTAATAACAGTATGCACGAGCACAGTAGTGAGTAACCATATGCATTTAAATCATCATCTGAGGCTCAATAGAATAAGTAGAATAAACTTGCACTTGAGTATCAAGGCGATAGTCATATTAAGTATTCTTGAATGTCACTATAAACTATATCAAATAGAGCCTCAGGAATCATAGACATGTATCAAGATAATGCGAAATAGCTTATGGAATCAGAGACATTAGTCATCGTAGAGTCTTTAGGAATAGGAGCTTATGCATCCGACTGCTATCCAACATATAGAAGGCTCGAGGGCAGTAGCTCAACTACTTTAAAAAGTTTTAACATCAAGAAGTGAATAAGAATCATGAATCACACCTTAACTCTATGAATGGAATTACCCCAAAGCTCATTTCATACATCACTTATATCTAAGACATGCCAAAAGAAAGAAGGGATAGCTTTACATACCTTTAGCGCTTATCCGTAACGCAATACGTATACGCTGCCCAAAGTGTCTCAACCTATATTAAGACTCAAGAACTATGGTTAAGCTACGGAAAGGTTCAAAACGTATTCTAACGTTACTAACTCCTTTCTAGATAGTTAGACGACGTTTCCTTTATCTTCAAACCAACTACATAACAACCAAGACAACATCAATAACCATACGTTCAAGTACTAATCTGAGACTATTCAAGACAAGACTCGAGAACACTCCGGACAGCCCGCACAATATTCCAAACAGCCCACATTCACAACATTCGATAACAATCCACATACGACTACTACATATTCAAATCATCCTTAATGACCCATAGTCTTAACATTCTCATCGAAACGATCTTCTAACAGCCCAACCAATATAATAACATCATGTATAACTTTAGTCACACTTAATCTTCCAAGCTCAACAAGAACAACAACGACCTATCAAAACAGCCCCTAACTAACAACATAAACGATGCTCGAAAATCTTGCGAATACTTACAACACACCAAGTAAACCACACATGATTCTTACACATCATTTCATACAATCTTTTCATCTAATTTAGTGAAATATAACAGCAACCACACGACAACTACATCACTTATTCATAGGCATGAGAACTACATCAATATCACAGTAATCCTTACAACAGCCCACAAAACCAATTCAACTTCAACTTTAACCATTTAATTCCTTCACTCTTATCATAAAATCCATAACAACAACAATCAAAATACTAAGTAAAATCACCACCTATTTTCACCTAAAACAAATTTCACGGCTTCGAACAACTTTCCAACATCAATATACATAATTTCATACATCCCATTCACATTTATACATTCACAACACGTCCAAACCACCCCTAAAACATATAGAAAAAGGATTAAATCTTACCTTAACAACTTGGCTCCTTAATTTGTTGAAATTAGTGAATTCAATTATAAACATCCTTGCTGCCTCCAATGATCACTTCCATGTTGTTAACCACCTTCAATTAGTTGAAATACCTTAGAAAATAAATTTTTGGATCACAAAATCATAGCTCTCTTCAAGAGCAGCCATGGCCATGAGCTCTTCCTTTTTCATTTGAGATTGGTGGTAAATGCCATGGCCATGAGCTTGGAGCTGCCATGGCCGTGGTGCTCTCTCTCTCTAATTCATTCCTGTGAAGATGAGAGCCTCTCTCTCTATCCTTCAACTTTGTGGCTGAACCGTGAATGAACTTAGTCATCAATTTAATGCTTTATATGCTGCCCATGTGGTTGACACATGTCCAGCCACATGACATGTGTCCCACTAATGTCCATGAGCCAATCATAATTGTCCATGTATTTTAGTGGGGCCCACTTAATAATCTGATTAGGCTAGTTAATCCTAAATCCCCACTTAATAATCTAATCATGGTTAATTAATCCTTAATCTCCATTAACATTTCTATACCAATTAAAATTTATAAGCAATTCGTGCATTAGTAAAAAAATTGGGGATTAAAAGTCCTTATCTCATATCCATAAATAATTTTATCCTTGGACTTATGCCGATTAGCTTACGAATAATCTGTCGTATAAAAATGCTTTAGATATGTAATGGTTTTGTTTCACATACACTGCCCTACCAAGGCTCGGTGGTTATATATACCGGCCCTACCCTGTGCTCGTGATTATCCGTACCCAACCGTAGTGGCGCGCGCGCAATACATATCATACCCCGCCATATAAGCTCGGGTTACATAATAGTCATACATAGACACATATACATAGGAGCTCATAAGCATCTTTGACATCATTACTATCGTCGTTTTATTACATCTATCCTTAGAGGATTACTCATCGTATAAGGAATTTCATAGAGTCGTAACTTAGCGAGAATCATGAGCTTTAGTAGTTTTAAGGATAGAATCATTTAGAGGACATCATGTTTCATGAAAGATTAGATATATGGCCAAAGAACCATGCCTTATTGAAAGAAGGGTTAGCCTTACATACCTTTCCGTTCAACTATTCTATCGCTTGAACGTTCTCCTTCAATGCTCACATTTCTACCTTCATTAGAGTTATACTAACATTAGAAAATCGATAGCTTAGCATACATGAATAAAGCTAGAGAAAATTGAGCAGCATCTCCATTGTTTATACAACTTCCTCCATATCATATATCAACTCCCAAACATATATAATAACATTCACAACATCATAACAATAGTCTTTGTTCACCTATATTATCCATATTCCTCCATTCACTTCCAATCATCCATATCCATGGTCATAGCACACTATTACGTTCACTCATATACAATATCTATCTCATGTTCTTAATATCATTTATAACATAATCATAATCACAACATATCAAGAATCATGACTCAGTCCAAGCTATTACTCAAAATGACACTATTCCCACATTCATGACCCATTTTCTATTTCCTTCTACAATTCAAGTCTTTCAACCTCTCAATACCTTAAACAACATGAAAATACCACAAAACTTACCTTAGATGGTCTAGGAATAAACCTTGGGTGGAAACACTTCACTTGAGCAAAACCCTAGTTCCACCTCCACTTGGATTTCTTGTCTGATGAACTTTAACGAGTTTCTTACACTTCGATTCACTTGGTTTGATGAAGTTGATCACTAATATCTCTTAAATTCTTGTGGGAGAAGGAGAAATATTCTAGAGAGTTTTAGAGAGAAGCGGAGCGAAGGGGAAATAAAATGAAATGAACTTGATCCCTTATTAATAATACTCCATCCGTCCCGACCAATTTCTACGACCAACATACGGTCCGTATAAATTATACCGATCGTATGTCCGGCCGTAGATTTGGTCTTAGGCGAGGCCGGCTATCCGGTCGATTATAGGCCAAACATACGCCAGTATATTTTGTACGCCGCATGTCGGGCCGTATAATGCCCAGTTCTTCCGAACTCATTCTCGCCGACTCGTTTGATCTCCAATCCTTATGGAACCTTCTTAACACTTGTTTATTACCTCATTAATAATCTAAGGAACGTTACAACTCTTCTCCAAAATATCATTAACTCATCATTAACTTGTTACTCATAAATCCTTCCCGATACATATCGTATGCCTTGCCTTCTCTTGGAAAACTTTCTTCTCTTATCTCGAATGTCTTTGAAATCTCAATTAGGGTCATCAAATGTCATTCCTTACTTATTGAAATACCGTATACTTCGTGCTATTCGTTAGTCTATTCACTGTGCATCAACGAAAAATTTTCCAAAGTGTAACAATATGTGTCTTCACTTTTTTCTGTGGGTTTGGATATGATTTGTAATACTCTTGATGCCCTTATCTATGAGTCTACTCCAGTTGGGGATTCTATGGTGGTGGATAGAGTCTACCCTTCTTGCGCGATTACATTTATGGGATATAGTACTTGGGCGAATTTAATAATCCTAGACATGATAGATTTTGATGTCATCTTGGGCATTAGTTGGTTGTCTCTACATTATGCAATTCTTAATTGTCACTCTAAAACTATTACCTTAGCTATGCCCGAGGTACCTAGACTTGAGTGGAAAGATAACCTTAGTCCCCTCCCTAAGAAAATCATATCCTTCGTTCGTGCTAAGAAGCTAGTAGAGAAGAGTTGTTTAGCTTATTTGGTACATATCCATAATACCAACACAAATACTCTATCTATTGATTCGCTTTCAGTGATACGCGAGTTTGCGGATGTGTTCCCTATTGACTTGCCAGGTATGCCACCTGACCATGACATTGACTTCCGGATTGATTTAGACCTAGGGACTCGTCCTGTCTCTAGTCCACCCTATAGGATGGCGCCAACAGAATTAAGGAAATTGAAAGAACAGTTGCAAGATCTTTTGAGTAAGGAGTTTATTCGCCCGAGTGCCTCCTTGGGGTGCTCGTGTGTTGTTTGTTAAAAAACGACGGGTCTATATGCATTTGTATTGATTATCGTCATCTAAATAAGGTCACTATCTAAAACAAGTATCCCATCCCCCATATTAATGGTTTGTTTGATTAGTTACAGGAGCTTCTGTGTTCTCTAAAATTGATTTACGGTTAGGGTATCACAAGTTAAAGATTTGGGCAGAGGATGTTCCTAAGACAGCTTTCAAGACCAAGTATGGAACTATGAGTTCTTGTTTATGTCTTTCGGGCTTAGTAATGCCTCAGTTGTGTTCATGGATTTGATGAACAACGTGTTTAAGCCCCCCTATTTAGACTCTTTTATGATAGTGTTTATTGATGATATCCTGGTGTATTAGAAGTAAGGAGGAGCATAAGAAACATTTGAGGATTTCTCTTGGGGTATTGCGGAAGAAGAGGTTATATGCTAAGTTCTCCAAGTGTGAATTTTGGTTGTCTTCTATGTCCTTCTTCGAGCATGTAATTTTGAAGGTGGGTATTATGGTGGATCCGCAGAAAATTTAGGCAGTCAGGGAAAGGGCTAGGCCCATATCATTGACCGAAATTCGTAGTTTCGTGGGTCTGGCTAGCTATAATCGTCGGTTTGTGAAAGGGTTCGCCTCTATTTCTTCTCATTTGACCCGTTTGACACAGAAAGATATACTGTTTCAGTTGTCCGACGAGTGTGAAGAGAGCTTTCAAAAGTTCAAAACTTTATTGACGACAGCGCCTATTTTAGCATTTCCCATGTGGGGTAAGGATTTTGTTGTTTATTGTGATGCGTCACGCTCTGGTTTGGGTACTGTTTTGATGCAGGAAAAGAATATGATTGCTTACGCATCTAGATAATTGAAGGTGCATGAGAAGAACTATCCCACTCATGATTTCGAATCGTTAGCAGTGTCGTTGAAAATCTTCGAGGCACTACTTGTACGGTGCCTAGTCATGTGAGGTGTATACCGAATCATGCGCCTTGTAACACACATTCACTCGGTAGGATCTCGAACTCCAGGAGAGATAGAGGGAACTACTGAAGGATTATGACATCACCATCCTATATCATCGGTAAGGCAAATGTAGTGGCCAACGCGTTGAGCAGGAAGTCAGCTAGAATGCGAAGTCCGGCTTGGTTGATTTCTTCAAAGCATCTGCTAGCTAGAGAGGTTCAGACTCTAGTTAACAGTTTTATGAGGCTGGATATTTCTAACACGGGCAGAGTATTGGCTTGTGTCGAGGCTGGTCATCGATTCGGGAGCGCATTAAGGACATACTGGGGCCGAGGATGTTAAGTTGTGTAAAATCCATGATAAGTGTCGCGCGGCGAGGCCGGGCAGAGGAGGTCGTGATCGACGGCAGGGGGTGTTGCTGCATTAAGGGGTGGGGTCCGCGTGCCACGCGTGGGTGATTTGGTCAAAGACTATCCCAGCGCAGGCTTGCGCTTGAGGTATTCTTTTCATCCTGGTGCTACTAAGATGTATCGCAATTTGAGATAACACTACTGGTGGACTAGGATGAAGCGTGATATAGTGGAGTTTGTTGCTCAGTGTTTGAACTACTAAGAGGTGAAGTATGAACATCAGAAACCTGGGGGTACACTTCAGAGAATGCCCATTCCTGAGTGGAAGTGGGAAAGAATAGTTATGGATTTAGTAGTTGGTCTTCGGAAGACGTTAGGGATGTTTGATTCTATCTTGGTTGTTGTTGATAGGTTGACTAAGTCTTCCCGCTTTATTTCGGTGCGGATAACTTATGACACGGAGAAATAAGCCAAGATCTACATTCGTGAGGTAGTTAGGCTACATAGGTTCCTATCTCCATCGTGTCCGACAGGGGCACAACGTTCACATCTCAATTTTGGGAGCATTTGCATAAGGAATTGGGTACTAGGTTGGACCTTAGTACAACTTTCCACCCCTGGACTGACGGGCAGTCCGAGCTAACTATTCAGGTTCTTGAAGATATGTTTCGGGCTTGTGTGATAGACTTTGGTGGTCACTAGGATCAGTTCTTATCTTTAGTAGAGTTCACATATAATGATAGCTACCACTCGAGCATCGACATGGCCCCGTTTAAGGCATTGTATGGGAGAAGATGTAGGTCTCCTATTGGTTGGTTCGATGCGTTTGAGGTAAGACCTTGGGGTATGAACCTTCTGAGAGAGTCCTTAGAAAAGGTGCAAGTAATTCAAGCTAAGATTTCGGAAGCACAGAGTAGGCAAAAAGAGTATACAGACCATAAGGTGCGAGATCTTGAGCTTGGGGAGGGAGAGCAAGTATTGTTGAAAGTCTCAACCATGAAGGGTGTGATGCGGTTTAGGAAAAAGGGCAAGGTTAGCTCGAGATACATTGGGCCATTTGAGATTCTCAAGCGTGTGGGGGAGGTAGCTTATGAGTTGGCTTTACCTTCGGGCTTATCAAGCGTCCATCCGATATATTATGTTTTGATATTAAAGAGGTATCTTGGCAATGGTTTGTACATAATCCGTTGGGATTCGGTTTTTCTAGATGAGAACGTATGACGACGAACCTATTGCTATCTTAGATAGAGACGTCCATAAGTTGAGTGCGAAGGAAATAACCTCCATAAAGGTTCAGTGGAAGAATCGCCCAGTTGAGGAAGCTACTTGTGAAAAAGAGTCAGATATGCATAGCAAGTATCTTCAGCTTTTCGCCGAGATAGGTACCTTCTCCTAGATTCCTCAACTTTGTTCGTTCGGGGATAAACGGTGTTTTAATTGTTATGTTAAGGTAACGACCCTCTCGATTGTTATGGAAAATATAAGATCACCCTACCAAATAGAACCTTCCCAAGGGTAGAACAAGCTAATAGAAACTCGAATGTATAAGTCTAAGAACTGAAAACTTGGCTTGTGTGTGGTTGTTGTTTATTTGCGTTTAGTCCACTAGGGGTGATGTAGGAAATTGGAACTCCGTTTGGAATTCCGAGGCCATGGGTGACTCCGTATGGTGTTTTTATATAAATGTGCATGTTTTGTTTGTGTCTGTGAAGCCTCGGATGATGTTTGGGTGGTAGAGTTGAAAAACTGGGAAATTAGCGAGCTTACTGGCTCAGTGGCACCACTGCGGTGGGGCGGCTGTAGAAGCGGCCCTCTCGCCGCCGCGGTAATCTGAGATTTGGGGTGTCCACTATGGTAGGCACTGGACCGCTGTAACGGGACCGCAGCAGTGAGACCAGGCTCGCCATAGTGGAGGATCGGTGTTGGTTTAGTCCGCTATGGCAAGCACTTGCTTGCTATAGCGGGATGGCTGCAGTGACGGTTGGACCTCCGCAGCAGTCGATGGGGACAGAATCTCGACTTTTAAATACTCAGTTCCGAATTCTTTATTCATAAAACTCCAAAATTGTTCCCCACAAGCACCTCGCGTAAAATTCTAAGCGAGGACAAGAATATCCTTGAGAGGTAAGTCTCAACCATTCCTTCCATCATTACGCTTTTATCTTTATGATTATCATCCCTTTTATGGGTCTACAATGGTGAATTGGGAATAGTAACCCTAGAACTTAATAGACTTTCAATAGTTGGTGGGTTATGAATATTATTGTGTGTTTATCACCTAAAGGCTTGGGTTATCACTTTCTAATCAAAAATTGAACCATTAGAAACCTGAACTAAGTGAATTGTGACTTAAGATTTCATAAAAATGGTAGCTTGACCATGGAAACTGCAAGTAATAGATTGATTTGATTAAATAGCCTTGTAAATTGATAGTTTGTGGTTGCTAAGGCCAATGTTAGGCTATTTTTCACCTAGTAATCAATCACCCATTGAAAAGGGGTAAGGTGGAAGGGTGTTCATTGTATTGATATTGTTGACTAGAGTGTTTATGACTTATTTAGCATCTTAATTGCTAGACTTTGAGCATTCCGAGGTAATACGGAAGGGAAAAGAGTAACCGCATTGTTCAATCTACGTTAAGTGGTAGTTACGGTCTACTTGAGTTAGACTTTGATTAGTTGATTGTTAGACTTTGATTAGCTGATTGTATGCGTTGTGAAATTGATAGGAGAAAGCATGTCTAGTCTTTAAGCATAATGTGTGTGGTTGACTTTCCTCTATGCTATGAATTTCCTATATGCTATTGATTGAGTGATTATGTGGGCTTCGTGCCACTATTTGATATATTGGGACCTACGGAGCCGATACGTCGTAATGAGAAGTTAATATGATCTTCTTGGTGATATTGAGGTACAAATTGATAAATCGATTATATAAAGCGATGTGACAATAAATATGAATATATATATGAAAAGGCTCATTTGATCGAGGGTAAGGATGAGACCTAGATATTAACAGGCACATTTGATCGGGGTGAGGATGTGGCCTAGTTGTGAGCTCAGGTCCAAGGAGTGAATTCGGAACGAGTGGTACATGGACACTATGGGTTCCCTGCAAGTCATGGCTACTGTGCAATGACACCAGTTAGCATGTGCGTACAGTGTGTATTTGGTCATTATTGGTAGACGTATTTCCGTTGTTTGCTTCCGTTGACTTGACTTGATATCATTGGGTGACTTGCTTGTTATTATCATTGGTTGACTTGTTGTTGGGCTATTTGATTATGTGTTGTTGGTGTCTGTCGATTTTATTGATTTTACGATTCATGCATGATACGAATCTTAGTCGACCTATGATATCTACCTCGAGACATAGTGTTTGTACTAATACTACCTTTGCCGTATTCTTTTTTCGAGTACAGATCCGTATCAGATCCGTTACCCGAACTCACATTTAGCGTCGAGGCCATTTGCTAATAGATTTAGGGTGAGCTCATGCCAGGCCGCCAGAAGATCCTCTTTTATTAATGTCTATTTCCATTCCAAACATTGATGGCCATTTATTTAAGACGGTATACATTCCTTAGACATGTTTTGGTACGGTGACATTCGAATTTTGGGGTTGTAATAGTTAGGAATTTAGCATTTACGTTATTGTTTTATGGCATGACTACTTTTGATTAATTTTGCGTTTATTTTGTTATGAATTGGCTAGTAAAAATGTACTTGAATGAGTAGATGGTTAGCTTATGAATGAGTAGACGGTTAGCGTATTGGTTCACCCACTAGGAGTTAGTGTGGGTGCCAGTCATGGCGGATTGGGTCTTGACTGGAAATTTTGAGCCTTCGCGAACGCGGCCTAGTCCCGCAAACGCGGAGAGCAAAACTAGCACTGAAACACTAAAAAATTCTGGTGTTTTCCAAACTTGGAATCAACACCGAAATCACCCCAGAACCTCCCGGACACAAACCAAATATACACATATGTAAAACTATGTTACTAATTACAACTCGGCGAATATCATAAATTGAAAAACATTGGCATTTTTATGAATTTGTGAGCATGTAATTTCTTAGTTATTGATAGAAATAAATTTATTTTCGGTGTTTATTAAGTTTTAATTTCACTTATAATTTCACGTGGAAGAGTTTTTGCAAAACTTATTTTTTTTCATCTTCTAGAATCCTATAGTACAACAAAAACTCTCAATGACTTCAAGTTTATATTACTATATTTATAACATTGGTTAGATTCTTTACACAAATTAATCTAATAATAATCTTATAAGGATATCTATAAATAATAAATAAAGTACATTAATAAAGTATTCTCTTTGATCCATTTTACTTGTCATTTTTATTACACGGCCTTAAGAAAATACTCACTCTATCCCATTTTAATTGTTGTTTTCTCAGGCTCATTAAAAAAAAAATAAGTACAAGGTATTATTTACTAAGTTCCGTTGTTTATAATGTCTATTTGAGAATTGAGCAATTTTAAAAGAACTATAAGGATATAGTTGAAAATTATTTCAAATTTTAATCTTGAATTTCTAAAGTAATACTTATTTCGGGATAATACTTTTAGGCTAAAATGATTGTTCATTTACGACGGATGAAATATTGACTTAATTACCGTATATATTATTTGCTCTCAATTAATATTACTCTTTTTCTTTCACCATATTAATTTCTCTCCGTATTTATCAACGCAAGGGTAAAAGTCAAAAAAATAATTAATTCCATCGTGATTTCTAAAATAAAATGCATTTTAGATCTATTATTTTAATAACCATAACAAGTAAAATATACCAAAATGAGTAAATGATTTTCAAAACTATACAGTACCTGAAAATCATTTTAAACCAATCTTTATAAACACTTGGAGCTCGATAAAGAAGCAAAGCCCAAATTATATGACCTAAATAACGTAAAAGCTAATTCAAAAAGAGGGGCCCATGCAGGTCTAATTTTAAGAGGAAAGGAGAAAGACAAAATGGAAGTACAGAGAAAATGTCAGCGGTTGAATAAGAGGGGCCCATCATTGAAGCCTGTCTTTCATCACCGGTTGGCGGACACCATAGTAGCTTGAGAACGGCAGCCAAGGTTCTTTAAAGTGGCTTTTATTGGCCAACAATCTATCAAGATGCGCATGACTTTGTGAAAGCTTGTGATCAATGTCAAAGGCATGGGGGCATCTCAAGGAGGCATGAGCTACCAATGACACCTATCCTTGAAGTTGAATTGTTTGATGTATGGGGCATTGAATTTATGGGCCCATTTGTGAGTTCCTACAATAACAAATATATTCTTGTGGCGGTGGATTATGTGTCCAAGTGGGTGGAAGCCGTCATGCTCCCTAATAATGAAGGAAGAATTGTCACCACATTCTTGAAGAGGTATATTTTCTCAAGGTTAGGAACTCAAGGGCAATTATTAGTGATGGGGCCTATAATTTCTGCAACCAGTTATTCAAGACCCTTCTTGAAAAACATGGAGTCAAATACAAAGTTTTCACCCCCAATCATCCCCAAACAAGTGGGCAAGTGGAGGTGTCAAATCGGGAGATCAAAAGCATCCTCTCCAAAGGTGCGAATGCTAACTGGATTGATTGGTGAAGGAAGTTGGATGATGCATTGTAGGCATATCGAACTACCTACAAAACACCAATATTACCAATTGGTGTTTGGGAAAGCTTGTCATCTCCCGATAAAGCTTGAGCATAAGGCATTGTGGGCCTTAAAGAGGTTGAATCTAGATTGGGGTGATGCCTCAAAGTTGAGTTTGGACCAACTGAATGAGCTGGATAAATTCCATTTTAGAGCTTACGTTAGCTCTTCCCTTTACAAGGCCCGCATAAAGCATCATTATAACAAGAAAATCTTGAAGAAAGAGTTTACTCCGGGGGAGCGTGTGTTGCTTTTCAATTCAAGACTCCGGTTGTTTCCCAAAAATTAAAGTCAAAGTGGTCATGCCCATTTGAAGTCACTCAAGTGTTCCCACATGGAGCAATTGAACTTGTTTGCCCAAGTGGTAATAAAATCAAGGTGAATGGGTAAAGGGTGAACCACTGCTTGGGCTCTCCAAATGAAGCAAATATTATTGAGGTCATCTTCCTCAATAAGTCATAACAAGAATGATATTGTCAAGCTACGACGTTAAATTAAGTGCTTCTTGAGAGGCAACCCAAGTTTCTAAAAAATTTTTTTTCATTTGTTTTCTTTTTCTTTTGTTTGTTGAATTGTGCAGGATGCAATGTTGCAAAGGAATGGAGTGAAGCACCCAATAAAAGAATGAAAAATTTGAAGTATGCTAAAGTTGCGGCCCACATGCGATATCACATCTTAAGTTTGCAGCCGCAAACTTCAGCCCACAATTGGGTAGTGAGCTATGCAAAAATGGCAGACATGCAGGCCTGATGCGACTCTGCATACCACATATGAGGTCGCATGTCAACTCGCATATCCAAATCAATGACACATCAGGTAATCCAACTTGCGGCGCGTTTTGCGGGACCGCAAACTGGTCATGCGACCGCATACCGATCGCAAGTTGTGTAAGTATAAAAGGGTCCTTTGTCTGTGCCACTCTCACTTTCCCTTTTCAATTTCAAACATTAAAACTCCCTCCATTTTCTTAAATCATCGGTTTCAAGCATAAACCTGCTCAACCGACCCCTTTTAATCATAACCCCCATCACAACTTTTGGTATTCTTGCTTTAATTGACATTCAAAACCTTTGGTTTGTGCACACACCTTCACTCTCCTGATATCTAAGATATGGCTTGTTCTATTCAATTTTAATGGGAAAAGTGTTTATTGGTCATGATATGAGCATGTTACCCACCCTCAGACCTTAGTAGATGTGTTGGTTGCTTAAAATACATTATTGTTTTTGTTGAAATCGTGTGATCAAATTGGGGGGGGGGGGGGGGGGGGGGTGTCGCTTTGATGCTTAATTCTCGAACTTGTGGGGTAATTAAGGGTTGTTAACTTATGGGATGGTTAATCTTGCTTTGAAAACTGAAATTTGGGTGTTGTTGGGCTTGAATCTTAAAAAAAATGGAGTTAGGGCTTAAGGTTGAAGACGACGATGGAGATGCGGCCGCATACTTGGTATGCAGCATCGCATCTCCATTGCATTAGCAATATGGGTCCCACAGAAATAATGGTCAAATGCCTGAATATGCAGTCAAGACGCATGACTGCATCTTCTTAATGCGGTCGCATCTTGCACCACATATTCCAAGCGCAAATATGGCAGTAAGGGAAAGAAATTGAGCCTGTTTGCGGTGTGTTTGTGGGCCGCAAATTGCGTATGCGGCCACATCTTTCAGGATGCGTGGCCGCATATTCTTTTTTCGGTCACACAAACTCCAACTTTCAGTCCTGCTCTTCTTTCATTTCCAATGCATTGTTGATAGATTACTGCTTTCTTTTGCTTTTCTTTATTAAAAAACACAAAAATATTTTTGTATTCTTTTAGTTAATGGATGTTGTTTGTACAATATGATGTGTGGCAAGTCACTTGCGTAGAAAAACCCTGCAGACATCAGTGGGAGGTCTAATAAAAAGGGGAGGTGGTCTTCCGAGGTACCAAGGGACTCAGCTTCAGCAGAGGGTCCCTCATCTACCCTAGCTAATCCTCAGCCTGCCACCCCAGCCATAGGGCCAATATCGGACAATGAAAGATTGGCTCACCAACTGGCGGCAAGAATTAAGTATGAAGATGGCCTCCGGTTCAAAGAACAAGTGGTGAAGGAACGTTATGACAACAAACGTTCTTTCAACCTCGAGAAGTAAATTAGTTTAAATGGTTTGGCTGACAATTTTCCACGGATCTTAGAGCAACTCAAAACAAGAAAATGGATGGTTTTCATAGAATCACCTAGGACCTTCGTGCCAATAATTGTTCATGAATTCTATGCTAATTTGGGGGCTGTAATGGGAAAAAATAAGACAATGCTGCCGGAGTGCACAATTCGAGGGGTGACAGTGCCTATATTCCATAAGGGGATCAATCTAGAGTATTTTGGCGACAATGGTACACCTCATCCGGAGTATAAGGAGAAGATAGGTTCGGATGCGGTAGAAGATCAACTAGCTTGGCTGGCTGAGATCATTACGGCTCTAGGTACCACTCCCCTGTGGATACACTCGAGGGTTGGGATTACGAAGTCCACCATGAACATTAAAGCAAAATTCTAGTTATCCTTCATCAGTAGCAGATTCTGGCCTTCCCAGAATGAGACCTTGGTGGGCATTCAAAAGGCTGTGCTGATAGCGTGTATCATGATGGGGATGCACATCAATGTGGGGCGAATTATGTACTATCATATTATGGACAGAGCATGGCAGACTTCGAGGTCCATGCCATTTCCTTGCTTGATTACTGCTTTATACCACTACTTCCAGGTGCCCGTGTTCAAAGGATTGATAACGACTGCAAGACTACTGAGGTTATGGATATTCTGCGATATGAGGATGAGGAGAACCCGGAGAGACAAAAGAAGAGAGCGAGAGCTCAGGTAGTTGATCTGACTGCCGAGCTAGAGGACCTTGCGAGGCTTGCCGCTTCTGCCATTCCTACTCCATCAGGCACAGCTTCCGGGGCTGCCTCCACCAGCACTGCTGCGGGATCCACAGCCAGTGGCACCCCACCACCTACTATTGCTACCCCACTACCTCAGGGCACGCGTCCTCCTTCTGTGGTTAATTTCTGGACCATAACATGCACGGTGCTTGCGGTGGACCCTAAGGTTGCGAAGTTCATTCAGACTATTCCAGAAATGATCCGGCAAGTTGTGGCTGATTCCCAGAAGCAGTTGGAAGATCGCATTGTGGGCCTAGAAAAGTGGATGGACAAAGTCGAGGCAGGTGATACTGACCATATGCGTGGTTTGGGGAGTGATCTCGCATAGCTGAGGTCAGGCGTCTTTGCATCCCATACTCCATTATTTGAGGCCATGGGTATTGAGGGTGTGATGGGTGATGAGGTGGTTGGGAGAGGCCAGACAGAGGCAGAGACCGCGGCGAGTTCATTTGACCACACTAAGACTACAGCTGATCCACAGGGTATGGGAGATATTGAGTATGAGGAGCTGGTCGATTTTCAAGACCTTCTTGATACTTCTGAGGAGATGCTCCAGGCCACCTTAGCAGGTACTTATGGGCATGGGCATCCTGTTGCTCGCATTGATGAGGAGCTTCAACGTGATTTGCAGGTCGCTATAGATCATTCTCTCATGGACCTTCTTACGTATCAGGGAAAGATGCGAGACCGATCCCGCTGCGCGGATGAGTGACTTCTTCACGGCACCGAGCCCAGACTCTTTATAGGTTGCCACCACTATTGGGACCGTCACTCTATCCACATAGCCTTTTCTAGCTCTTTCTCAAGAGGCTTGACTCGACAGTTGATTCGTCGCAGGGAATTCTTACCTCTTTTTGATTATATCTGATGCATTAGAGATAATGCAATGTTTTTAAGTGGGAGTAGGTCACCCTAGTCCTTTGTGGGTGGATATTTTTGGATGATGATGTACATATAATACTTTTGTTGTTTTTGTCTATGTATTTGTGATGCATCGTTTTTTTTTATAGTCAACGTATGGTGGTTGCCCATGTTTCGTGTTTGTTGGTTGTTTGGTATTAGCTACATCCTTGGCTTTTATTAGCCATAGTTCTTTTCTTACGGATGCTAATGGTCTTTGAACTCGGAATTTTTAGGTAGTTTTTAGTCGGCTTGTCCTAATTATAGATATTTAGGCGCTTTCTTAAGAGAACTAAGCCTTATAGGGTCGGGATGCGAGCATGACTTGTTTGGTATCAATACAGTTAGAGTATTACATGATATTGCATAGCCCCTCTGAAAATTTTGAGCTTTAATGGAAAATGATAATTGTGACAATATATGCTTCCTCTTGTGACTTTTGATTATTCATTTGGGAAGTGCATGAATTGACTCACTTTGAACAATGCATGTGCTATGAGCGGTGATGTCTTCTACTAAACTTGTGTGATTGCTTGTGTCAACTAGAACTTGCCTGGTTTGTCCTTCTAAGCTAAACTTGAATGATCGATTGAAGAAAGGATATTAGGCAATCTTTAAACTTCCATGTGAAATGCCTTGTACATACATGTGTCACTAGTCACCCCTTTTGAGCCTATAGCCTTTTTGTTGTTGCCATATTACGAGCCTTACCACTTCATGTATCTCTTTTGAACCCATCCTTCCTTGAATTCTAAAATCTCAACATAGGCTTTTAGCATAAGTTGGGGGTGAGAGGTCATGTGAATAAGGTTGACAAATAAAAAAATGGAAAGTGGAATGGCGGTTGTTAGAAATGAAGAGATTGCCCTTGCACGAAAGCAAATGAAAGAAAAAGAAAAGAGTTTTGTTGCGTTCGCTAGAAAGGGTTCTAATAAGTGCAAAAAGGGGGCGATCAATAAAGAGGGCAATAGAATGAGGTGACTAAGGAGAGAAAAGATGGAAAGAAAATGAAATCGTGGTAAATCAAAGAAAAGGCCTCGACCAAGTCAAATGTAGTGCTCAAGGAAGGGAAAGTCACTTTTGTATTCAAATATGTATCCTACCCAACCCAAAGCCGTCATTACAACCCAGAAAGTCCTTTGTGATCTACAATCGATTGTTCGTGAATTAACATGGAAAGAAAGTAAGGGCAAGCATATGGTTTGATACTTGTGACACGTGAGATTCTTTTTTAGTGTGAGTGTTCTACTTTTGTTCCTCTATGTTGATTGTTATTTGTGCGAAAAGGACTTTCTTTCTAGTGAGGGCACATGTGTTGTAATATTAGATGAGCAATGAAACCATGCAAGCAAGTCAATGGAATGTGAATGCAAATAGAGTGGACTTAGTAAAATTAGTGTGTGTGATTTCTAATTATTGATACCAACCGATAGTCATGTGCATCTCATGTAGGCTAGTTGGCGAGTCGTGAGTCATGAGTCTTGAGTTGTTTGCTTGAGGACAAGCAAAAGGTTAAGTTGGGGGTATTGATAAGTCGTGGATTTTGGGCTTTGTACATCCACTACTTATGCCTTTTTGAGAGTCTTTACAAGTATTTTTCTGTATTTCTACTAGGTTGTCGTGTGTTTTCAGGATTTCTGAGTCCAGGGCACAAAAAGTACAAAAGGGCGTAAAAAGAAGGAAAAGAGCTGAATATGCATTTAGTATGCAGCACTGCAAACTCTGATATGCGGTAGCATACTCAGCCTCAGAAGAACCAGTGAGTGGAGCTAAATACACAGGGATGCGTGTTGACACCTAATTTTCACCTCATAAGATGCGTATTTTAACTTTCAAAATTTTCGAGTCAAAAACAAAGCAAGGATGCTCCTAAAAATTAAAATTTCAAAAATCCCGAGAAAATTGCAAAAAAAAAAAAAAAATTGACATTTAATTATTATTCTGTAAAAATTGATAATTGCAAGAAAATTACGAGTTGTTTACTTTTATAAATATAATTCAAAAAGAAAATACGTATCTTGCTTCGTCTAACTGTGAAAATTATTGATTAAGACGACGTATGAATTACGCTCATTTTTTACCGCATTTTTACATTTTAAAATATTTCCCGGAACTATATCAATATTAGGTTTGTTTTGAAGCTAATATTTTAAATTTACAGGTTTTAAATTTTAATTACCCTAAATAATTATTTTATTTAGTTATATGTGTATTTATAATACTTAGTCTTTATTTAATTTAAATTGGGGAAAGATGGGTCAATTTAAATGTTTTTAAAACTTTGGGGGTTGGGGGTGGGGGGGGGGGGGGGGGTTATTAAAAGGGGAGTGAAAGTTTAATAAAATAAACTTTCACACCCCCGCCTCCCTTTCCTCATTTTCCACCCTAATCTTTTCTTTTCCTTATCAGGCGAAAACGGCGATTTCCTTAGGGTTCATTTAACGATCGAATTCACGGCATTTCTGTTGGAAAGCATATACCAAGAACATGACAAATATATGACGAAGAACACAAAGATGAAGGCTTGAACATATAAACAACGAACATTGGATTGGAGGCTTGAAACACGTACGAAACGCTTTCCTAAAAACGATATTTACTCCCTCTCCTCTACAAGATTGCTATGGGATTGTACGCAAATAGTTTTAGTGAATATGACAAGCCTATGAATTATTGCACTAAGCAAATAGTGAAGAAATTCTATTGGAAAGCAAGAACTTAGAACTTGATCTTTTTGGAATTGAAGAAGAAAGAATATTTTGCAGACAAGAAAAATTCTGCACCATTAAAAACTTATATTGGAATGTTAAGAAGTTGGCTTTAAATAGAAGTAGCGTTAACCAAAGATTGAAAGGACACAACCTTTCATTTAAAAGACACCTTTTCATTTAAAAGCTATTTAATTTATTTTAAACAAATTTCTAACAATCCCCCACTTGTTTAAATATAAATTAGGACTCAAAGATCAAGTTATGTTCACGCATAAGGTAATGTATCTTTCGATTTGAACATTACCTTAGTATAATATCACAAAATGAAATCAAAATCTCATGTAGCATAATAGCTTTGAACATGTTATTCCTTGTGACAACATCGGTGACATTATACACATAAACATTTCATTCCTGCTTTCCACATTCACGCTAAAGACTTTTGTACGTATGTCTTTATCCAAAATTCATGAACATTTATGAGAGTAACTCCATCTCTCAATCGAAGCGGCACCACTTCTATGTTCATATAGTTGAAGTTCTTTCAGTGTCTTTGTCACGTTTGAAACACTTGTTCCTTGAACTGAACTTCATTAAGAGTATAAGAACTCATCCCCTCTGTCGTGACAACAAGTACTAGTATATCTCTTACTTAAGTATTAAAACATCCACGTATCAATAACTTGTTGTTACCCTTTGAACCCATAACTATTCATTTCATAGTGCTAGGTAGGGTTGCCATTATTGGTGGACCTGATTAAGGAGTTTTAGTTTAATTAACTCGAGGTTGGTTTTCACCAACTTCCTTATAAGAGTCTTAGTAATTAGATCACCAAAATTACGTTTTTTTTTTTCTCCACTATGAAAGTAATAATTCCTTCTTGAATTAACTTTCACACATAATCAAGTTGAAAATTTATATGTCTGACCTCACATAATATATTTTTATGCTCGAGTTAAAGTAGCTTGACTAACAAAGTTGAGCTCACACTTTGCAAAATCAATGGATTTAAAAAATAAAAAAAAATCCCTCAACCACTCAACTCCCCTCCTTGCTCTGCTACTGCAAGTTTATTCTTGATTTCAATAAATTTCACCTCCTCCCAAGGTAAATGCCCATCATGTGATAAATTTATTTTCTCACATATTTTATTTTCTCACATACTCGATAACTAACTTCCACGGTGTATCCTTATAAAAGAGTGTATGAAACTTAGATTTTATCAAATCTTTATTTTTCTAAAGAAAATCAAAAATTAGGCTACTGGCCCTTCCAATAGCACTTGCTTACACAAGTTAAGCCACAATTCTTCCATCATTATTAGTAACTCGATCTAGGATCAAATAGGATATTGACCTCTTTTATATTTAAATGACTACATTTATCTAGCACTTTCTTAATGTAATGAGATGAACTCAATACATAACCCCCACTATTTCGTTTAATCTTTATACCCAACATAGTATCAATTTGTCCAAGGTCCTTTATTTTGAATGTGGAAGAAAGAAAACCTCATCGTTTCCATTTTGCCGTATTTAATTTCGGTTATACCATAAAATCTCTTTCTTTCGAACATATCACTTCTTGCAATAACATATGAACGAATTAACTAGCACAAATAATTACTACATACTTTGGTGCACATACAATTTTTCTAGAATTCATGAAAGAATACTATTTTTAAATGACACCCACTCATGAAGGAACACAACTTTTCAACTTTTAATGCATAAAAATAATTGTCTAAAATTGATGTCTAATCATAAGCCAAACACCCCCACACTTTAAACATATCAAGTGCCATTTCCTAAAACATATAGAGAAAACTCAATTCACTAACTCATGTTTCTTAGATCTCATATTCTTATGACAACTTTCAAGTATAGTCACGTACTTGTAAATAATGTAATATTTCATATCATCCTATAACTTGAAAGTAAATTTCACATATAATCTTTATCCAAGAATAACAAATCACAATGATCACCATAAGAAATTGTTATTCCTAAAATTATTAAGTGTACGAAGATCATCACAAATATATCATTTACCCTAGTATTTATGAAAATAGATTTCACAAATCACATAGATAAGAATTAATCAATAGATTATAACTTAAAATGAGAGAAAATAGAACCCGTTTTTAATGTCGTTTCAATCTCTCCAAATCAGTTCCTTTTCAATTCCTGCTCTAAACCATTCATTGAGGATTTCCCTCATCCATAAATAGACATCATCACTTCTCTCACAAGGAACCACTGGGAACCATACCGCTAATACCAATAACCTCACCATCACGTGACAACATTCTTTCAACTAATGCCCTTCTCAAGCTCGGTACCCATTCAGGAGTTTCTTTCTTCGGTTGGAAACATGAACGGATCACGTCAACCAAAAACTCTAAATCTTCATTAGGCCGTTCTCTGTCAAATTTACTCCAGTCCAATTCGACGCAGACAGCAGCATCACAAACTTCACACCACACTCTTTTGAATTCTTCTTATCAAATATCGTTTTTAGATTGTTTGAAAATATATACCAAGAACACGAAAAATATATGACGAAGAACACAAAGATGAAGGCTTGAACATATAAACAACGAACATTGAATTGGAGGCTTGAAACACGTACGAAACGCTTTCCTAAAAACGATATTTGTTCCCTCTCCTCTACAAGATTGCTATGGGATTGTATGCAAATAGTTTTAGTGGATATGACAAGCCTATGAATTACTGCACTAAGCAAATAGTGAAGAAATTCTATTGGAAAGTAACAACTTAGAACTTGATCTTTTTGGAATTGAAGAAAAAAGAATATTTTGCAGCCAAGAAAAACTCGGCACCATTAAAAAATTATATTGGAATGTTAAGAAGTTGGCTTTAAATAGAAGTAGCGGTGACCAAAGATTGAAAGGACACAACCTTTCATTTTAAAAGACACCTTTTCATTTAAAAGCTATTTAATTTATTTTAAACAAATTTCTAACAATTTCATGGCTGATTTACACCGGATTTTTGAGGGCTTTTGTCCTCTACCATGTTTCCTCATGATTGCCAGATTTATTTTCGTATAATTAGTGATTTTTGATCTTGAATTTGACTCGCATTGGGATGTTGCTCGGTTCCTTCATATGTATGGTTGCCATGGGCGGAGCCACGAGCTCTTGGCCATCCACCACACACAACAAATGAAGGACCCAGGGATAATTTCCCACGAGTCCGTTCAGTTTGGGTGCCATTTTAGGGGTTTCTATACTATTTAGCCATTGGAATGTACTGGTTTTTGTCCTATTAGTGACTAGGTGTACTATCCTAGTATTTGGCTAACTTGTTTGATTTTTATTTGGATTTTTAGGATATAAATTTGCAATATTGAGATTGGTAGTAGTACAGTTAGTACAAATCTATTGAAGAATTTGCTGAATTGTGACTAGAAATTTGATTTTTTTTTTTTTTGAATTAGATTTCAAATGGGAGGGAAATCTGTTGGGGGATTTTTTTTTTTCCATTGTTTTTCCTTAAAACCTTTTTTTTCTACTCCTATAAATAAGAAAAGATGACCATTCGAAGGGGGTTCTCCCTTTTGGCTAGGCAGAAAAATCCTAAGTATAAAAAGAATCATATAAACTTCCCATTACGTATATACCACTACATATATCACCTATATACTATAAAACCCTGCTAATATATCACTACTACACTATAAAAAAGAACATCACAAATACATACTCTATTTGTAGTACTCTAGATATACTGATATTATACAAAATTCAAAGAAAAGGGTTGATTTCCAAAGTTTTAAGTGTTGGTGTTGAAGTGTTGACCCAATTCCTCCCATTTGATTTTTTGGTTGCCCTATAAAAAGGTGATGCTCCTATTCTAACCTATTTTACTCTATTTACAGCTTATATTGTTGGTTATGTTACTTGAATCATATCATGCCATCTTGCTTTTGAAACTGTTTTGGTATAAATGTGATAATAGAGCTATTTAGATGTTTTTTAGTATTGTTTAATAAGTGTTTGAAGTTTGAAATAGTTATTTGATTGAAAGGGAACTCATTTTGTGTCTATTGCTACTGTTTCATTGGATTTTTCTTTGTTTATGGGGTTTTTCAAGTTGGTTCTGAGTCTTGAGGCATTTAATAGTTGTATCCTGATGATATTTGAAGGATATGATGTCTTAAAATAGCTTTTAAAATAAATGAGAGGGTTTGTTTGTGTTCTGAGTTCTTGTTCCATCAGTTTTATTTGATTCTAGGATATTTGATTTGATTATATAAGCTATAATGTGATCTTTGTGTGTTCCTAGTGTTTAAGAGATCTCAAGGTTGGAAAATTTTTTAAAAAATGAAGTAGGTGACCAATCTTGATTTGAACATTGTTTTATTGAATGGTTGTGTCATTTGGAGCTCGAAAGCTTGATTTTCGTGGTCTTAATTATTACTGGTTATGTTATGGGTCTTGTTTTAAGGGTTTGAAGGTTTAGGAGGCTGTCATGTTGTTTTAAAATTAAGTTAAGAATAAAACTAGTTCTGTTTTTTTTTTCTTTTCTTTATTTGTGACTGTTCTCATGAGATTTCAACTTAAAATAAGGTTTAGGACTTGAAGGAGGCTTTGGAGGTAAAACTGAGATAAATAATGGCTTTCAAAGTGTTAACTGAGATAAATAATGGCTTTCAAAGTGTTTGTTTGTGGCCTGTTTGTTTGACCTCTTGCTAGTCTGTTATGACTGTCTTTAAAATTCAAAAAATGGATTTGAGAGTTTGCCTTTGTGCTTTCTATATGCTTATTACTGGCAAACTAGATTTAAAATGGTTTTGAATATCCCTTGAGTGAAAAGTTGTTCTCAAAAATGATCTTGAATATTTGCTCTTTTTGTTTTACACCTAGCATGATGTGTTTTGAAGTTTCTATGCTATTTTGGAAAGAAAAGAGCTTGTCAAGTTTAAAACCTCTCTGAATGATTCAGGTTTTCTCTGTTTTGTTTAGCTAGCTGTGTTAAAATGAGAGGATTAAGATTTTATGTTTCTTAAACCTATTTATTGATCTATGTGTTGTTCTATCCTATTTGAACTTTGTGTGACTGTCTAAAAGAGATTAAAAATGATTTTTTTTTAACTTGGATAAACAGATGTTGAGACTGTAACTTGGTTACTTGTTTAGTGAAAATGTTGAAAGAGGTTGTGGCTTCTCTGTTAACTCTCAATTGGTTTACTCTTTATGTGCACTTGGTGATTGACCTGTAAACTGTTCAAAAGGGAGGGACTAGTATTTGAAATAAATTGTTTCTTTTTCTTGACTTGCAACTGGGATAATAGGGTCTGGGGGTGGCTAGCATGAAGATAGTCTTGATTGGCTTGTGGTGTATAGATCACTGTCTTGTCTCATATTGGCTATTTGCTTGTAATTTTCATGTTGGTTTGTCACTTGTGACTTGCATTTGATATTTGCATTGCTTACAGTCTGGTTGTTTCCCTTTGCCTAACATTATCACCTAATAGACTAAGTATAGGGATTCTAAACTATGACTAAAGCTATTTTAGAAAACTAATGTGATACTTGCTCTTATAACACACTTCTTTGTTGTCTACTTGTAAAACTTGAGACTGCCTCATATGCTTCCCTTGTCCCTAGTTGCTTGTTTGAAACAAAACCATGACCAAAATGCTATGGGATGACCTAGGATAGTGCCATGTCCTCTTTAATAGCTTTGGAACCCCTGAAATACTAAGTGCCTCTGTTTGAGTTTTTCCCTTTGATCATGTTTGATTATAACTACTGTTCGTATCTATTTGACCTCTACTTGTGATCTTATCTCACTATTTGGACAATATAATATTTTGAACTCCATCAAAGACCTAAGATAGTATTATGTACACCTTTTGATCCTATTTTAGACTCATTGAATCTGTCATTGCTCTTATTTGAAACTGTCCAATTGTTGAGTTCAATATGACCCTAAGCTAACTTATAGCTTGCACATAGGACAATACCATGCTCCTATCTCTTTCTTTGGACTGTTTCACCTTGTCTTGGTTATCCTTTGCCCAAAATTCCTTGTCGTCTGCTTGATGTGATCCTATTGATCTTATAATGGTTCTTCAACTTCTCTATGAACTAGACTAAGTTAAAATTATTTTCAGAATTCGCTAATGATTTTTGAAACTGGCTATGAACTGAGATGATTTTTATGACCAGTTGAGATTATACTATGGCTATGTAGAGTTTAACTAAGCTTGATAAACCTGATAAAATTGGGTTTTGTTGAACTTAGTGCAATGCTAAAACTAAAACAAAAGACTGCTTTAAAAAAAATAAGTGTAGCATCTATCTATTTGCACTTGTCTTGGTAGTTTGTTTATAGATTTCTAGGGTTCATATATATGTCTCCCCACCTCTGTTTGGTTGCTTGTAACCTAGACATGTTTAATAGGGTGTTTTGAATTTAGGACGGTGTCATGAACCTTCTTTAGTCATAGTGTTATACCCCATTTTAACCGGGTCAAAGCGGAGTATAACATATTGGTGATTTCTAAATTATTTAACTTAAGGAGTCGTCACCTAATTATTTTAACGGTGAATTAGGACACCTAATTATTAACTAAATAATGTTAAACTAAACTCCAATTTTAAAGGTCTTACTAACTTAACAAATTCTAGGTAAGGTTTCTAAATATCCTAATGGGAAGAGATAAGGCATCCTTTAAGATCTGTTTAAGTATAGTTAACCGGCCAAACTTAGGTTAATTTACGAAAGTAATGTGTAGAACATTTTTTTGAAATAATAGTATTTAGTACTCTGGTTGAAAGTAGTGAATAGAGAAAACATAAGTAGACATCATAGTTGAGCAAAAGTGAATAATTAACTGAGTTACAAAGTAATGGGACTTCATAATAATTTGTTTTATATGTTGAGAAAACTGTTTAAACAGAAACTTGAACCTTTTGTAAAAAAATGTTTGACAATTTAGGGACGAAATGCCACTTTTATTTAGAGGAACTGAGTAAAGGTAATAACTTTTAGCTTACAAAAGGCTTGTTCGGTGCTTACAAAAACTAAAGTTACTATCCAAGATTTGTTGTTAACGCTCAAAGACATCTACTTGTTTAAACTTCAGTTGGCGTAACTGAATTAACAAAAAAGATTGCTATTGATCCAAGGTATAATTAGAGATAAACTTCCATAATCATAATAACTTAAAATGCTCAACCTATGAAAATAGACTAAATTAACGAACTCTTTAAGATGTCACTTCAAAATCTCTTGAACTCTAAATCTGTTATCTCGAAACTACCCATAAGATTAACTACCTGAAGTACTCTTAACCTAACCAAGCCTACGAAAGGGGATAAAAATATGCTAGCAAGTCAAGAGATCTGTAAGAAATATATAAAGCGTAAAATCGATTGACACGATAGGAGAAGGAATTCTGCTATTTCTCCCCTCTCTATTGTATTCTGTTCGGATGCATTTTCGAGAGGATGAGAGGCGTTCTTTGGAGATTTTAAGTGCAAGTCTCGGGTTTAATGGCAACAAACATAAGTCTCAAACGAGACTGCTTGCGGCAGTGAGAGTCTTTTATGAAGACTCCATGTCGCTCCCAAAGTGTACATGCGAAAGAAGAGGAAATAAAGATTATCATAGAGTTAACATATGACAAATTAACTCAAAATACTTCGATAGGAGGCATATCAGGAAGGAAATCCTGAAAACACTATGAAAACATTCAAATGGTTATACTAACAGTGAAGAAAGCCAAATTTAACACTAATTTATCCATCGAGAACCACATAGAATTTAAACTCCAAAGGGGGCTCCATAATGCACAAAACAGATGCTAAGTGCAGTTATCAAATAAATACCAGATTTTAGTAGGGTCATGAAAATCATAGTAGAAATAGAGTAGCTTCATTATTGTATCATATTAAGATGCTATGTGCAGTATATTTCTTAAACATTAGTGTGCCTATTTTATGATGGAACCAGCTTTAATATGTTCTCACAGCAAATAATAAGACATTCAAAGGTCGATGGATCTTTGACATGGCCCACAAGAGGTTCATCTTCAAATGACTATCTCATTTGACAGAACTTATCTTCTTTATACAATAGAAATCGTAATACTTAAAGAAGAAGGTCATCTAAATCAACTTTATGCCTAAACTGGTAAACATCTTTCCTTAAGTAGATGAAAACATTATATCTGGACATATAATCACAAAAATATAGATACGACTTGTAACTTGACCTATCCAGAGGTAACGCCTAAAGATTATAATTTCTGCAGAACATGTTATTACAGCACATAGTTAAGAAACAGATCCTAAAACATGGTTTCTATACATAAATTAATCTAAGCATCATGTTGGAATACAAAAAGTAGCACCATAAATTAACCAACAAAAGAGTTGCTACTTTCTAGTTTGTAGATGGCATTTGAACAAAGAACATTTTTAGTATTATAACAAAAATCAAACTAAATAAAATACTGAACCGAACTGGTGGGCATGATGCCTATTGCTGTAAATACTTGTCAATAATGATAAAATATCCCAACTACAATTGAGAAACGAAAGCAAACTAAAAAAAAGAAATGGATTAACCTTTTCTAGGTGCAGTGAACTGGGGTGCAGGCTCTCAGATCCGACGGACTCCGACCTCCCTCACAAACAAAACAACACGAGTACAGCCGAATAAATCTTCTCAAAGGCCAAAGACAACAGAGGAGGGAGAACACATGATTTAAAGCTTATATTTTGGAGGGTAACTATGTAAACAAAGAGTATTGCAGAAGTTTGAAGGGGAAGAGGAGACGGCTTAAAACTTGGTCCAAATGGACTCCCAATGCTAGTATTTATAGGATGAGCTTAAGGTTTGCTAGGGTTCCAAGATTTTAAGCAGGATTTCTTGGTTAAAACTCCATTTGAAATCCAAACGTTCAGATTTTTTATCGATATGCCAGTCCAGATCAGAAAAAGAAAGAACGAAACGAAATCAATTAAAGCTTTGTACTATAGAAAATGAAAAGAAAATGATAAAAGAAATCGAATTTGAACTCACTAATTCGAATTCATCCTTCAGTCAAAGAGCGTTCTTAGCACGAGATATCTGAGATCTTTCCCGAAATGGTGAGACCTCCTTTGATTTTGGGTTGAAAATCTTTGGAACGTTACTGAGAATGGATGTGGAGAAGAATGCTAGGTGCGGCTGTTTTGGAAGAGAAACAAGTTTATTAGGGTTTTGAAATGAAGAGTGAATCTGAACCATTAGATGTAATCCAACGGCTAGGATAGATTCTACTTAATGTCTTAATGGACTAAATTTATTGGACTGGATGAATTTATCAAACGGGTTGGCCTGGTGTACTTCTTTTGGGCCAATATTGGTTGAATAAAGGATCATATGATTGGGCTAACATGAAGTCTTCTTGGACTGAAAAATACCCTCTTCTTATATTTCTTTGGGCTTCTAAATTTAAATGAAAGACCCTCTTTAGTTAATTATTTATAAAGTTTAAAAGTAAGTAAATGTTATCGTTTTATTACATATAATAAATGTAATGCCCTTTTGCGAAAGACGATTAAAATGTTAAAGCGACATCATGATTATGATACAGAAATGATGATAATAATAATAATAATAATAATAATAATAATAATAATAATAATAATAATAATAATAATAATCATCATCATATTAATATTAGTAATAACAACAATAATAATAGCGATATTAACTAGTAAAAATGGTAAAAGCTAAGGTATTTGATTTATTACCAAATTAGAAGCTCGAAGAAATAAATCGGAAAAAAGGCAGGTCAAAATTGGGTGTCGACAATAGTTTAGGCCCTACGCACTCCGTGATGGTTTTGTGAGAGTTTCCTACTATTT
>NC_081342.1:61511865-61526636 GCF_029784015.1 Lycium ferocissimum
AATAGGTTAATCGGCTGGAGACAAGAACGAGTGAATCTAGTTTCGAGAGCATGCCACTTACACGGCTAGGGGGCGTAGAGTTTCTAAGTGAAGGCAAGCGCAACTATATACGTAATATCCTAGTTGTCGGCAAGGCGGGTCCGCTATAAAGCCTACGGCGAGAAAGTCCTTAAGAACGAGAAAGCCGACTAAAAGGCTATTCCATAACCGACTGCTTGTTGTCGAGTCGAGGGGGCTGGCCGGCCGGCAGGGAGGGGAGCTTGGGCGGGTACCGGGCTGCAAGAGTTTTCTTCGAGGCGGCGGTCTTTACTATCTTTTTGGGTTGCATGCCCAAGGCGATACTTTTGTGGATTGAGATGGATTGATCTTTGCTATCGTGCCTCCTCCTTGTACCGATTAATGCGGGACGGCAACATACGAGTTTTCTCCTTCCCCAGAGACGGCTTCGAGGTTCCCGTCGATTACGAGGTTTCTACCCATTGAACTTGCTTATGCTCCCTTTGATCGAGTCTATTTCTATAAATAAGATTGAGTAGGAAAATGTTGAATTGGCTTCAATCGATATTGACTCGGCTTCTTAGGCACGTGAGGAACCGGCCTAACATCTTTTCAATCGAAATCCCAATCAAGACAAGTTCTACCAAGGCCGAGGATCGAAAGAGAGAGATTCGGCTTTCCGAAATTCCAAGAGACATGATTCCTCCTTCGAAGCTAAAGTTGAATGATCAAAGTCTCCTTTAGGTTCGGTCGAAGATCGAAGCGAAGTCATCAATTCAACCATTCGAATTGTCTCCCCTAAGATTGACCTCTTTTCAAAATAAACCGAACCTCGATACCACGTTCATCAAAGATATGGCCGTCTCTGCTGGTTGCACAACCCGCGCTGAGACGTCTCTATTCGGTGGCGAAAAAAGCGACCCCGTCGGTCCGCTCCTTTTAATGGACATTCTTGCCGTCCTCAGGGTTAACACCCATAGATCGGATCGTGAACTCTTTCGGACCCGACGTTTCACTTGGTTGGGGTAGAGTTTGAGCCTACCTTCCACCGAATATAAAAAACCTTAGAGGCCGCCTAACCTGGCGACATCCGTGAAAGAGTCATTATTTGTCTTCCTATTTATAAACCCACCTAATTCGACGTTTCCAATTTCCCATGGAGAGGCGCTTCCTGCGTACGGCGACGCCGTTGCGCCTAAACTAACGGAGGAAGGAGGAAGGGAAGGGTGGCGGACATCAAATGGATTAGAGTTATCACGGGCTTGGGAAGAGGTTCGATTCCTCTTTTGATGTTGTTAAGCCAAAGCGCAAAGCGCATGCGCGAAATGAGAGCTAGAGGAATGGGAAGACAAGAGAATGCCCGGGTACTCCATCTACCAAAAGAAATTCTTGAAATAGAGCGAAGAATGGAAAGGCAGGGGCGCGAAGGCGCCGACTCGAAGGCTAATAGGATTGAACTCGAAAGGGAAAAGGAAATAGTCTAAGAAGAGGATTTACCATCGATCGTGAAAGACAAAGTGACTCACCAAGAGCATTGCCCATCGGGGGCAACGAGGACGAGCGAAGAACTAAACCAAAAGAAAATGGCGAAGTAGAAGGCTAGGCTTTCGAGAATAAGAAAAAGGCACCTTATTAGAACGATAGGGGGATGCTTAGACAAGCAAAAAGCATTCAACAAAACGGAAAAAATGCTTTCTTAGGAAGGATTCCCCTTACTGGGGGTGGGACTATTACACCAACTGAAGCTTAGGAAGGAATGGAAAGCCACTGAACCTTCTTTATCGTGATTCGACCCATACCCCAGACCTAAATCGAGCACCAGAGCTGCTCATAACAACGTACCAAAAAGAAGAATGCGAGAAGTTAATATTATATGTGTTACAAAAATTTACCTTTTCCTAATTAACAAGATGAGAAAATTCTAATCAGATGAGCTACCTAAGATTGGGGGGGGGGGGGGGTAATAAAAATGTTACTATCTTCGTGCCAATTTATACGACACGCTTTCATTTTTAGTCAGTCCAAAAAAGAATGACGCATTTCTATATTTAGTAGCAATTTAACTCTAAAATTTTCATTTTACCCTTAATGAAATTATTTTTTGCCACAATTTTTTTTGGCTTGTTTTAAATCATAAGATTCAAAAATCTTTTTTTTTTCTCTTAAATTTCGTATCCAGTCATACACCCTCATATAAATGGGGACGAAAGGAGTAAGTTTTTTCTTCTTCATGTGAAGAAGATAAAAGTGGTTTTTGGTGGAAAATTGTTTCTCTATTAATCATTCATTAGTATTTTCCCTTCATTTTTGAACACTTAGAGCTCGTTTGGATTAGTCGAAAAAAGTAGCTTTTAAGCATAAGTGCTTAAAGTACTTTTTAAGTGCTGAAAGTTATTTTTTATAAATAAGCAATTACATGCTTGGACAAAAGCGGTTAAAGGGTTTTTAAAGGCAAGGGTAGTGTTAGAATTAATAAAGTTGTTGGTCAAACCAAAATGACTTTTAAGCCCAAAAAAACAAGTTGAGGTTGAGCAACTTTTTGATTTTACCTTATTTTAAGCACTTTTTAATTTAATTTAAATTATTTTTTATTTTATCAAATATTTAAATAAATTAAAAAATGACTTATAATCTGATTTGACTAACTTATAAGTCAATCCAAATGAACTCTTAGTAGGTGGTTGACTTGATTGGATGTCTAAACCTAGTTGGTTGCATACTTGCATTAAAAGTTGGGCCGAGAGCGGGAAAGTGAGGTTCCTCTCAGTCAGTGTCAAAAAGGAAGAAGAGTCAAGTACGACTCAAAGTCAGTTATGTTCTGCTTCTAAATTCTAATGCTAAGGAGTTCTCTACACGTTTTTCAGTGTACTACTCAAGGTGAAAGGTTGTATATGAAAAATATTAAAGATGAAAGATATTATTAGTTTATAGTGTAAAAGATAAAAACATATTTAAACATAAATCTCTATGATAAATAGGAGTATTAATAATTAGTAACTTTACACCGAATATATTTTAAATCCTTAATTTATACATGAACAGGCTTCTTGCTAATCTATATATGATATAAAGTTAGGCATAAATAAGATAATGTGACACCTCTCTATAGCTAGCTTTATTATTTATCTTTTTTTTTTTTTTTTAAATCCTTCTCCTTCTAACTATTTACAGAATTGAGTAATAAAGAGGAAAAAAAAACATCTGATCCCTATGCTTTGCCTAATAAATCCCCAAGCCAATAAAGCACAAAGTAAATATGGGTTTCCTTTAGTAAAATTATTTTTTTGTTTTATTTTTCCATGTGTAACTTTTTGTAATTAAATTTCATTTTTAATGTTTCGTAATTCACATATATAATATTTTTGGTATATTGGGTTTGGAAGATGTGTTAGATTAATAACTGCAATTTCATAATCAAATAAGAGACTAAAACAGAGGAATAGACATTAGTCTGCACATTTAATCTAAAATAATACTCCCCCATTTCAGTTTATGTGAAGGCATTATTGTTTGGAAAGTCAAACAATATTTTTTATACTACAATTTTCTCAAACTTGTATTAAAAGATATATGCGCACATAACAATTTATATATATGTGTGTGTGTATATATATATAAACCAACGAAAAGTTTCTAAAATAATTTAATAAACTATCTTTCCATATGAATGTCTTGCCTTTTATACTTACTTTTTGTGTATTGTGCATATATAACCAACGTAAAGTTTCTAAAATAATTTAATAAACTATCTTTCCATATGAATGTCTTGCCTTTTATATTTATTTTTTGTGTATTTTGCATGTATTTAGTTTAAGTTTTCATTTAACAAGAAAATTCGTAGATATATGAACGACCTTTATTGCTCTCTTAACCGCGCAAAGCGCGACACAATTTCACTAGTAATGAATGAGTTGAAGATAAACATCCAAATGTTGCTGAATACTCCCATCTTCTAAATAGGGTGCATCCACAAAATTCATTAGAGTACTAAATTAATCACCCATTGCATGAATTCGCGAGTTGATTTCTCATACGATAATTATCTCAGAAAGCCATTTTTCTTTTCTAACAGAAAAGTCACTCAACTATTGTCACTTCACTTATAAAGTTACTCAACCAACTCAAGTGATATTTCCAATAGATATTGTGGATGTAGAAATTGTTTAAGCCAGACTTTTTAAAAAATAAAAAGCTATCTGTTTTAATTAACTATTAAATTGACCCGCTCCATTGGTTTGGCCCGCTTAAATTAAATGTTAGGTTTTTTCAAATAGTGTGGGAAGTTTAGGCCTTTCCTTAAAACTCTTGTTTCTATGTGGAATTGGATTAATAAAACCCAATCCATATTTGGAAAAACAAGATTTTCTGTTGGTTTTCGAGCCTTCCTATGTGAAATTGATTAATAAAACCCAATCCAATTTGGACAATTGATGAATATTAGATTTTTACTTTTGCCCAAAATTTCTTCTATATAGGATCAATTTAGGTCTTATTTTTACAACACGAGTGAATTCATAAGCTCAGCGTCGTCTTCTTCATAGAGAGAAAACGGAGAGAAAAAGCAAGATTTTCTTCCCAACGAAATTTTCTACTGAAAGAAGGCGATAATGAAAATCCGCTTTAAATTGCGTTTCCCGATTCGTTAACTTCTTATACTCAGGGTTTTTGTTGGATCGTGCTAAAATTTGAACTCGGGGGTTCTCAACATACTTATGTTTCTTCGATTTCAAAGGTTCAATGGTAAAGATCGGATTTTGTAGTCTCGTAGGTGGAGAATGATACTCCAAAATTATGGCTTTTTGAGCGAACAGTAGCTCATTTTTGGGGTGATTTCCTCCTTTCTTCGCTAGTTTTGGTGCTATCTTTTATGTATTGTTGCTCCGTGCTTGGATTTGTTGTTGTAGCCATTTGGAGAACATTGTTGTAACTCTTGTTGTTTATAGTGGAGCTTTTGTGGGCAAAGGAGGTCGAGGTCTTCGAGTGTAAGGCCTTTGATGGATGTTCTAGGCTCTTCACCTTGAAGGGTTTTACCACGTAAATTTGGTGTCTCTTCCATTCGATTTATTTTTGCATGCTTTGCTATTTTATTGTTGGTATAGGCTATTAAGAAGATCTATTAGAGAAGAAAGTACCTTCGGATTTCCATCCGTGCTAGTGTTTATTATCTTCTCTTGGTTCAAATAGTGTGGGAAGTTTCGACTTGGGTATTTCTCCCTGGGCTTGGCTGCGAGTTACCTCGTTTCGTGCAATTGGAATTGGTTAACATTTTGGGTTTTTCCCAACATTAAATGGGTTCAATATATAATCCAAGGGCCCTTTTATTTTACATATATCGATTCCTCTCCCTCTCTCTTAGTGGGAGAGAGGGAGAGGTATCCATAGGGTCCTGCACTATATATTCAACCCATTTAATTTTGGCGACTCATCATACCGGTGGAAATAGTGTCGTTTCGACTTGGGTATTTCTTCCTTTGTGGAGGCAACTTACAAGAACTGAAATATCAATTACGTACCTAACGAGGCAACTTACCATTGGAGTCTCTTTTGGGGCAATTGACTATGGATGTGTAGTTTGGGCAAGCCATAGGTGCACAAAGTCTAGTCTTTGTGATGGTTTGCCTTATTATTATAAGTAACTAGTAAATTTGCTCACGCTTTGCGCGAATATAAAACATATTAGTGAATTTACAAAATGGTCGAGATAATAATTCATTTAGATACTATTTATCTTTTCTATCAGGAAGGAACCTTCAAAAGCATCATACATTTTGGGATTAATAAATTCACACTTGGGTTTATTTAAAGCACAAGTTTCTATCTAATGTAAAGTTAATTACATATTACGAATAAAGCTTATTTAAAAAGAGTATTAGAAAAGTGCATAAATTTCTTTAAAATATAATTAGTATCACTCAAATTAAAATTAATATTAGCTGTATATTGAGAAGATAGAATTTCATATAAGTGGATTTAACTTTTTTGATTATCAACAAAAATGTTCTTAGATTACAAGATGGGGTTCATCCTTGGAAGTTTAAACAATACATCAGCAAAGAGTTTTCGCATTCCTCTCTCATACGAAGACACCAATTAACACTACTGTTGGGTCTTTAACAGTGTTTTAAAGGGGGGGGGGGGGGGGGAGGAGCGTTAGGCAGGGTATTTTACTTATTACGAGACAAGGCGTAAGCCTCAAGGCATGGGGCGTAAGTCCCATGGATCTTTAAATTTTTAATTTATAATATAGTAAAATAGTATATTGACAAAAAAATTATAAAATAGTTTTAAATAGTTTTAAAAAATTAATAACATGATTAAAGAAACCCATAGAAAGCAAAACTTCTAACAAGATTTTACAAGTATAACTAATTGCAATGATTTAAAAGTTATTATGAGATGCAAACCATTTTTAACCCCTTAACTTACAAACAATAAAATAATCATAATTTCTAAAGCACACTACTATCATATATACTATGCAATTTACCTCCCTAAAAGAAAATAATCAATAAGCTTTATTAAAACATCACTCCTTCATGAATAAAAATAAAATTACTTTCACATAGCAAAATAATGAACTATGATAATTTTGAGATACATGACAAAAAACGTGAAGACTAATGGCAAGTGAAGATGTAAAATTCAGCTATATATTTTTAAAAGAAATGTTAAGTGATGTTCACCCTCACAATGTTATCAAATAGTAAATATGCAATACTACTATTCATTATTTGAGTTATTCTCAATCGTCTTATTTTTATAGATGAAGCGAGCTATTAAGCACCATTCATTTAATAAAATTATGAGGGTCAATAATGTTAACTGGGGAATTTGACACATAATTTGTGTAAGAACTATTAGGCGAGCCCCGAGCATTGGGCGTTAGGCGTGTTTAGGGCTTACAGTTAGGCGCTTAGGGCATAAGCCTCACAGAACTAAGCCCCGAAGCATTTTTTTCCTGTGTCCCACCCCGGGACTCCCCCCAGGGCAAGTCCCAGAACTGTCTTTTAAAACACTGATCGTTAATACCGTGTCGAAAAGTTTCCACTTCTGCACCATTGTCCAGAATCACATATTACAAATACACTAGTAATCACTAATCAGATACAAATTGTTGACTTTCCTATTTGTTATTGTTCCAACAAACTATTTTGATCTGAAATTCCTCTTTTTTCAAGCGCGAAATCATTCTTAATTGTTTACAGGAAATACTTTTTGCAATTTAGTGACGATCGATCATCAGTTGCACATGGCTTAAATCAATGTTATTAAGACTCGCATAAATTAGGCGAATATAGGATTTATGGAACATGAGTTCATCATTAAAGAAAAAGAAAGAAAAAATTATTTAAGTGGAATTGATCCGTAGTCCTGTAGGTGAATAATTCAACCTTCAACCAAGTGCACCATTTAGACTTTTGTAGTATGGGTTCCAGCAGATAGTAGTATACTAATTTTAGAAAATATATACATAAAATACCTAATTTTTTAGAGAGACCATGTGTTCACGTGCCTCAAATGTTATACCTAGAAGTCACCCTGTATGTTGAGATATAAGAGGAGAATGTACCGTTGAAAATGGTGGCAAGCGGTGGCGGATGACCCAGGAGAGCACTGTGCCAGCCAATATAATGATGGAATAATAACGGTGACAAATTAAGTTAACTTGGTCGTGAAATATAGATGAAAACTTCCTGGAAGTAAAAACTTTTTAATTTAGACAAAATAGATACTTGCAAAAGTCTACTTTGATCTCCAAGAAGGTAAAAAAGAATAAGTGAAATTGAAAGATGCATACATCACTGAAGAGGCATGTAGACATACACAAGTCAAGGCCTTTATCTGTGGGCTTCATTTCAGGAAGAAGCTTTTAAAAAGTTAACCCCTACAAGAAGACAGAAAGGTCACAACACATAGAAATAACAGTGACATTTTAGTATTTTCCCTTTTATTCAGAGGCGAATTCAAGATTACAAGAGGATGAATTCACCATTAGCTATGGGGGATTTTTGATTTCTTTTCCCTTTGGTTCGTTGCAGCTTAGCACCCATGTGGTTTTGTTTATTTCTTTTGCATTTTGGGACTTGGGCAATTAGAAATAAAGTGAGAAAAACATCATTAGATATAATATAAAAAAAAAAGAAATACGTTTTTTACTTTTGGGTAATTAGAATTATAGAAGAAAAGGGATTTAGAATAACGTAAAAAGGAAAGTTAAAAGGCTGCTTTAGAAAGAAAAAAAAGAGAGCATAAAACGTGCAGGAGCTTGGGTTCTATCGCGAGACCTTGTGGAAATAAACACAACCCCTAACCAGTGCTACACTCAGCCTGATTTGACCATGTGTTTTTGCAGTTAATATTAGATATATTTTCAGAATTATACACATAATATATCAAATTTAGTCGAGTGACCATGTGTTCATGTGACCCAAAAATTATACCTAAATTCCCCTCTTCTTTTATTATACGGAAAAGGGTCAAAAATATCCCTAAACTATCATAAATGAATCACATATACCCTTCGTTTGCATTTGGTATCAAATATACTCTCACCGTTACCAAAGGAGGCCACCAATACCCTCGGCACTTAACAAGGCCATTTGGTTTATTACTTAGCAAGTCTCAACGTGAAAAATTATCCACATGGACAAATTTCGTAGCCTCTCTCCCTCTTCCTCTTTAGTTCAAGAGTATTTTTGACCCTTTTTTTGTGGTTTTTAATTTTTTTTCTGAATTTTCTACACCACCACATACCCCCATTTTCTAAACCACCACATAACCCCCCCCACTCCCCAAATTTATTTTTTTTTTTTTTTTTGAAATTTTTAAATTTTTTTGGATTTTCTACACCACCACATATCCACCCCCACCCCCGAGTGGACAACCACCCCCCCCCCCCCCCCCCCCACCCAAAAAAAATTCTTTAAAAAAGTTTTAAAAGTTACTTTTTTTGGATTTTTACACCACTCCGCCTCCCCCCCCGCTTACCCCCTCCCACACCCCACCACCCCCTCAAAATTTTAATTTTTAACCACGTAAACTTTCAATTTTTATAATTTTTTTTATAAAAGGTAAATTAAATATGAAGTAGAATAAAAAAAAATTATTTTTCACCCCACCACCCCCACGATCGCCTCCCCCCCTCCCTTCCCGACCGAAACCCCACACCCCTCCAAAGAAAATTTTTGAAAAGTTTTATTTTTTGATTCTCTACACCCACCCTCGAATTTTCTACTTCATATTTAATTTACCTTTATAATTTTTTTATATAAAAATTGAAAGTTTACGTGGTTAAAAATTGAATTTTTTTTAGGGATAGTGGGGTGTAGGTGGTCATGGGGGTGGGTATGTGGTGGTGTAGAAAATCCCCCAAAAAATATAAACTTCAAGACAAAAAAATTTGAGGGGTGGAGGTGGGGGGGGGGGGGGGGGTTATGTGTTGGTGTAGAAAATCCAGAAAAAAATTAAAAACTACAAAAAAAGGGTCAAAAATACCCCTGAACTAAAGAGGAAGAGGGAGAGAGAGGACGTGGCCGTCCACGTGGATTAATTTTTCCACGTGGCACTGCCACGTCAGCTTAAATGGCAAGCCGCTAAGTGGAGGGGTATTGGTGGCCTCCTTTGGTAACGGCGAGGGTATATTTGATACCAAATGCAAACGGAAGGTATATGTGATCCATTTCTGATAGTTCAGGGGTATTTTTAACCTTTTTCTGTTTGTTATATGTAGGAGATAAATGGAAGAATTGATTTAAAAGGCCAAAAATTTAAAAATAAATAAATAAATACAAATCTTGGCCTAAGAGAGTGCTACGTCAGCGGGCCTATATTCCTGCATTATATATTTATATAGATTGGTTCGCAACTCTATAGAAATGATACTTGGTCTATCTTTTAATTAGTTACATTTTCTACTAGACATAGAAGAGGAACAGAGATGGAGAGAATATTGTTAGTTACTATTTCTCTATGCAGTTGAAGTGGTTTCTTTTGCCTTTGGGCATCCACTTTGCTCTTCTCATGGTTCCCTTGCACTTCTTCACATTAAGCATTCACTTATGTGACTGACGCAATGATGTCTTGGAATAGAAGTATGAATCGTGGTAGGTGGGATGGGGTTACCTGTGATCGTTTCACTGGTCACGTCACTGGTTTAGACCTTAATGGTAAAAATCTTGAAGGAACTATCCATCCCAATAGTAGTATTTTCCAGCTTTGTCATATTCAAATGCTCGATCTTTCCCTTAACAACTTTTGGGGTTCTCAAATTCCACCGAGCATTGGTGAGTTGGCCAGTTTGATGCATCTCAACCTTTCTCATTCTATGTTCGAAGGAAGGATTCCATTAAAAATCTCACACTTGTCCAAATTGGTTTTGCTTGATCTCTTTTCTCTTTACTCCAATTTCCAGTCTAGCCGGGAAGGATTCAACATGCTCTTTCGAAACTTAACCAAGTTAGAGGTACTTTCTCTTTCTGATGTTTTCATCTCATCTAAGATACCCATGAATGTATCATTCTTTTATTCTTTAAGATATCTAGATCTTGAAGACACTAACTTGGAGGGAGATTTGCCAAAAACCCTTTTTCTCCTACCCAATTTCGAAACCCTTAATTTGCGGAGAAATCCCACCTTTGTTTCTTTCTCCAAGTTTAACTGGAGCAGTAGCCATATGCTAACTGAGCTAGATCTCACTTTCAATAATATTTACGAGGACTACCTGTTACACTTGGAAGTCTCAAAGACTTAAAACTTTTGGATTTTTCTTAGTGCATCCTCGTCGGACCTATACCGGAATCCGTCAAGAACCTTTCACAAATCACTTATTAGGATATTTTGGACAACCAGTTGGAAAGCAAAATTCCTGATGCTTTTTCCAACTTCCAAAAGCTTACACACTTAGGACTTCACATTAACAACTTCACTGGCCCATTCCCATCTTCTCTTATGAACTTGACAAAGCTTGAAGTCTTGTGCTTGAACGACAATTCACTCAATGGTCCACTTCCTTTTAGTGCTAACGAACTTCAAAATCTTAAATATGTGGATTTGTCTCGAAACTCACTCAATGAATCAATCCCATCTTGGATGCTTAGTCTTCCTTCACTGAGTGATTTACACCTGGAGTACAATAATTTCAGTGGACCATTTCCCGAGTTTAAGACCAACTCTATGGAACACCTTTATTTATCTCAAAATCAACTCAGTGGTCCCATACCTCACTCGCTTAGAGATCTTGTGAACCTAACTTATCTCTCTCTTGGATCAAATAATTTGAGTTGTGAGGTAGGAGCAGAAACATTTTCAACAATGAAAAAAATCTATAATCTTGATCTTTCTTATAGTGGTTAATCATGGAGTAGCAATAAGGAAAACATCAACATCACCCTTCCTAGTCTTAGGTATTTAATTTTTTGCTTTTGTCGCGTAAAAGATTTTTTGAGTTTCTTGTTAAACTCTAAGCAATTACAGTTTTTGGATCTCTCGGAGAATGAAATTTACAGCCAGTTACCGAAATAGTTTGGCGGTTTCGGTTCATTGATAGCCTTTAACCTCTCTCACAACAACCTTACAAACTTAGACCATCTACCTTGGCAGACACTGAAGTATGTTGATCTTTACTCAGACTAACTTAGCGGACCTCTTCCATCTTCCCTTTGCGAACTAAATAACCTAAATTTTCTAATTTTGTCCCATAACAATTTGAGTGGCGAAATTCCCAATTGTTTGTTTATTTCGGGAACTCTCTCAGTCCTAGAATTACGAGGAAACAACCTTCATGGTCCCATTCCAAACATATTCTCCCATTGTATTTGGTTGCATCATATTGGTTTGAGCAAAAATCAATTAGAAGGTCTGATCCCGAGGTTGCTAGCCAATAGCGTACATTCCTACAAGTCCTTGATTTGGGAAGCAACAAAATCCATGTCACATTTCCCACTTGGCTAGAGAGGCTGCAGTTAGAGGTTCTCATATTAAAATCTATTAAATTTCATGGACCCATCAGTGCTTTCCAAACAAAATTGCTATTTCCAAATTTGAGGATCTTTGACCTCTCCGGGAATTCATTTTCTGGCTCTCTTCCTATAGATGTTCTAAAATGTTTCAAAGCTATGATGAACATGGATGCACACAAATCAACAATGGAATATATGGAGGAAGGAGATAGTTATGATGAAGACTCTACAAAGCTCTATGAGGAATCAGTAATATTAGTGATGAAAAATCAAGAGATTGAATTCAAAAGGATTTCGAAGATTTTCACAATAATCGATTTATCACGGAACAAGTTTGAGGGGAAAATCCCAGAGGTCATTGGGAATTTAAATTCACTACGAATACTGAATTTATCTCGTAACAACCTCACAGGGCATATTCCTGTTGAAATGATGAACATGAGCATGCTTGAAGCTTTGGACCTTTCATTTAACCAGTAGACCGGAAAAATTCCAGAGGAATTGGCAAGTCTCACATTTCTTGCGGTCCTAAATCTATCACACAACCATCTCGTCAGACCTATTCCTCACAGTAATCAGTTCAATACGTTTCTAAATGACTCATATGTTGAAAACAATGAATTGTGTGGATTCCCATTGTCAAATGAATGTGGGCAGCATAAGTGTTGCACCTCTCACTTTCAGAGCAAGATCATGCTATGTACTTCACCGTATTAATGGAGTATCGGAGACGTCCCATGAAATTTTGGAAGGTACAAGTCATGGGAAGTACGTAACAATGAAGTAAAGAATGAATTACGGTCTCGTAAGTCGTAACCGGGAAGGACAACCTTGGAATCAAAGGACATGACCTTTATCAAGTATGATTAATGATAAATATCATGTATAGAGAATTTTGGAAGATTCCGGGATCAAGCAAATCGAAGAAAATGAGTTTGTCAAAAATTTGAAAAAAATTTGGCAGGATTTTGGACAGAAATTTTGGGTTAACTTCAAAGAGGTATATCTCTGGGTATATCAAGAGTTTTGAGGTGTTTCAAATGCCTAAATTGAAGTTCGGAAAGTCTAGTTTCCAATGCAGCAAACCGCTCATCCAAATGACATCGGAGTAGGGAGTTATGAGTATTTTAAAATAACCCTCCAAACTGCCAAATGGCTTTCGCGGGTCCCACTTGGAAAAGTCAGTGGAACCGACTTTCAAGGGGTATAAAAACCCCCCCATCAACCCAGTTTTTTCATCATTGTACACTCTCATGAGTTCTAGTAATCTCCTAACACATCCCCTAAACACTTATAGCCCATTAAATCAAGAATTTAACAAGATTATGCCAAACTAGCTCATGAAAAGTGATTGTTCTTATTTCTACTTGATGTCGTGATGAGTTTGGTCTTGAATAAAGTTGGTGTGGCTAAAGTTCTTTAAGTATAAGGTATGTTATTCATCTTATCTCTTATGTTGAGTTGATTTGAAGATTTAGCAAGTCTTAAAAGTGAAAATAGTTATGGAGGAAAGGTCATAAACTGTTGTGTTGTAGTTGTTGAGTTTATGGACTGTTTTGAGCATGTTGTGGCTATGTGGTTAGGCTGATTTCCATGTATATGGATAGTATCTAATGTTGTTGGTGTGTTTATGAGATTATGCTCCTTGATTGGGAAGAAAGGAAGTGTATATTGTAGTTGTTTTGTTGGTATTGTGATTTCAGACTAGGGATATAAACAGGGGAGATGTTGTCCAAATTTCGGCAGATTTTAAGAGGAATTAATTTGAGGGCTTAAGACAAGCATATGATGATAAGACTAACAATAATATGAATTCTCTTGAATGTAGATTTATGAGCTTGGGAGGATAAGCGTTAAATAGTTAAAGTTAAGGCGATCGAAAAGGTATGTAAGGCTAGACCCTTTTTTTCTAAAGACGTGATTTTTTTCGTATCAACCCATATATGTTTTCCATAATATCCTTAGTCCCAAAAGCTAGAAGTTCATGATTCTTAAAGCTTCTTATGATACTAAAGATGAGATGTTTTCTATGATGAACATAATGATGATCCTATTTCTAGAAATTCCAAAGCTTATGGATTTGATGCTATTATGAGATTATTGAACTTATTTCATGATTTTATTCATTGTTGTTGATCTCACTTTATGATCATTTTTCCTTCAAGGTGGGATATAACGATGATGATTGTTCCACAATATAATCAGAGATTACCGACCTTACGTCACTCAGATAAAGTAGTAGCTTTTAATTGGGCTCTCATGCATGCTTTATATATATATGTAAGTATCTTTTCACACCGTGCCTATATGGCCGGGCAGCACCACTACGGTGGGCGGCTTATGGATAATGATAATAACACCGTGCCTATATGGTCGGGCAGCACCACTAGTGGGCGGCGTGAGATGGTTAACCCGGACGCGGGCTAATGATGATAACACCGTGCTCTATGGCCGGGCAGCATAACACCCTACCTATATGGTCGGGCAGTTTACTTACATATATATTTATAATGTTGATTTAAAAAGTTAAAGTTAGCATGCATGATATCCGCCTTACTAGGCAATCTGATATACAAGTTATCTCTTTATCTCATGCTTCTTTATTCTTGTTAATGTTGTTATTCATGCCTTACATACTCAATACACTATTCGTACTGACGTCCCTTCTTGTGGACCTTTGCGCTACCATGCACGGGTAGACGGTACACGGATCGACCTAGAGTTTTCGTCGGATTCTCGGGAGCACTCCCTTTACTTGAGTCGTTAGCTTATTTGGTATTGGTCCTTATGGTCATTTTTATTCTATGTAGAGGGTCG
>NC_081342.1:61526736-61535228 GCF_029784015.1 Lycium ferocissimum
AAAATTGGTTGACTAGATCACGTATGGATCCACATCCACACTCACATTCATGTCGTGTCGATACGGGTGCGGCACTGAAAGTGAAGAGTCCGAGCAACATAGCACGGAACACACCTATCTTGAATTTATTTAGAATTGTATAATAATAAGTTGCTTGTACAACATATTTCTTGGCAGATACTACTAACTAACATGACGATAATGATGATATGCATTCCTTTATTCTTTTCATGCAAAAATTATAAAACCCTTTTTTCCCAAGTGGTGTAGTGGCTCTGATATCTCGGTTGCTTGATACTTGTTTTCAATACGAAGCAGCAATAATAAACAATGAATTACAATAGGATAAAAGCCCCGACTATGTACACTACTATGATTTTTGATTGGAAAACAAAAGAATGATGAAACAAAGCTACGCAGTTATGGTAGTACAAAATGCCGAAAATCGTTTATATCGGATTCGGTTATCATACTGCGTACCCTAGAGCTTGAACAGTTAAAATTTCCAATTCCCATACATAGCTAGCTTATGTTGTTGTTTCATAACATTTCAGAGGAAGAGCATAGATAGTGCTGCTAATAAAATGTAAATGCTTAATTTAGTAAAGAATGAGTTATGAACAATAAGGAGACTATTGATTAAAGTAAGGATATATCTTTAGGTTTTTTTCTTTGACTATTAATTTTTTTTTCTTAAATAACTATAATATTAAATTAAATATATAAGGAAATCGGTGCCACTTTTCCGATCGCACTAACGGTCGGATCGGGGTAACTCCACGCCACTACAAGACCGAGGTAACGCCGGCCACTTTTTTCAGCGTATCTACTTTTCTTCTTTTTCTCTTTTTCTCTTTTCTCTTTCTCTTTTCTCTTTTCTTCTTCTTCTCTTCTTCTCTAATTCTCCTTGTTTTCCCTTTTTATGCAGCACGGCACTTTGACCGTGGTTTAACATCGTCGCTCCTACGACGCCGGCGACTTTTTTTCGAGATCATTTTTCGACCGGTCCCCTCTCTTCTCTTTCTCTCTCCTTTTTTTTTTTTTTTTTTTACTTTCCTCCATGCGCGCGCATCTCTTCTCCCTTTCAAGTCTTTGTGAATATTATAAATGAGTGAACGGTAACTGGCATTGGAGCAGGGTTTTAGCGGTGAATAGGTTCCCAGTTCCAACTCGAGTTGGTATCTCTGCTGTTTGTATCCATTTCTTTGTCCGTACACCTGTAGTTATATTTTGCTGACTGTAGCCCTTTCAATAACTTATTAGTTTATACTCACTTTCGTAACTTTGGTTATTGATGGTAGACTAGGGTCATGTTCTCGCTCGGGGACGGGGTGGGGGTTAGGAGGGGTAAGTGGGTTAGAGGAGCATCTAGGCTGAGAGTAGGTTCTTGGAACATTGGGACGTTAACGGGGAAGTCCATAGAGCTAGTTAACATTCTTAAGAAGAGAAAGATTAATATAGCGTATGTCCAAGAGACCATACGGGTAGGTCGGTGCCTAAGGAGGCAGACGGGTATAAGCTTTGGTTCCTGGTAGGTCGAAGTATAGGAACGGGGTAGGCATTTTATTAGATAGTAAATTAAGGTATCGAGGTGGTAGAGTTGGGAGGGTCCGCATAGGATGATGTCGATTAAGGCGGCCGTTAAAGGGCTCATCAACATTATTAGTGCGTATGCGCCGCGAGCGCGTCTTAGGCCAAAAGGAGAAGAGGCGCTTTTGGGAGGATTTGGACTAGTTAGTGAGAGGCATCCCCGCTGCGAGAAGCTTCGTGGGAGGTGATTTCGGTGGGCATATCGAGCCTATTTCGGAGGGTTATGATGATGTGCATGGGTTTTGGCTTCGGGGATAGGAATGGAGGAGAGTCTCACTTTTGGATTTCGCAAGCAGCTTTTAGGTTGGTGATAGCCAATTTGAGTTTCCCAAAGAAGAGGAGCACTGGTAACCTTCCTAGGTTCGGTGGCCGAGACTCGGATAGACTTTTTACTCCTTAGGACGGATGATAAGGTCGGTGCAAGAAGATCGTAAGTCATCCCGAGCAACAACCTTACAACCTGGCTTGGGCAAGCTGCGTGATGGATTTAGGGATCAAGATGATGAGAAAGAAGAGGGTCGTGGATGACCGGCCTAGGATCAGATGGGGAAGTTTGACCATGACTAGTGCCTTGGAGATGGGAGAGAAATTGAAGGCTATAAGGGCTTGGGATAGTAGTGGGGATGCGACCCAATACGCGGGATAGACGGCACTGTATTGGTGTAGTAGCCAGGTAAGGCCGGTGGTCTCACAGTGGTTGTGGTAGGTATCGAGGATTGGTGGTGGAATGGATAGTTCGGCGGAAGGTGAAAGCAAAGAAGGTGGCGTATGCGAAGTTAATAGAAAGCAAGGATGAGGTGGAGAAGTGGATGAATAGGAAACTTTATAAGATGGTGAGGAATGAGGCGAAGTTGGCGGTTTCGATGGCAAAAACATCAGCTTTTGAACATATTTATGTTGAACTAGAGGAAAAGGCGGGGATAAGAAATTGTTCAGGTTAGCCAAGGGGAGGATAGGAGGGCACGTGATGTGGATCAAGTGAAGTGCATCAAGGACGAGCATAGCAATGTATTGGTAGAGGAGGCTCTCATTAGACGGAGATGGCAGTCATACTCCCACAAACTCTTGAATGAAGAAGGGGACAGGGACATTGTGCTGAGACATGAAACAAGTGCCCTCACAAGAATAAATAGTCCGTACACTCAAATCAAGGAATGAATGTAAATTAAGGACTTAGCATCAAAGCATAACTCTCACGCTCACAAAGAAATTCACATGTATGCACAAAGAACCATAGGCTTGCCCATTATGTACATCTCTACTAATCAAGTGTGCTCAAATGGAATCAAATAGGGCTTCAACGGGTTGTAATGTTGGCTAGGGGACGGGTAGGAAAACTATATAATAGTGACTTACACTTCCCTAAGCACTTTGCACTTTTGACACTAAGACTCAAAACTAATAATAATAATAATAATAATAATAATAATAATAATAATAATAATAATAATAATAAACTAAGGCATATTAAATCATCATCCTCGGCCCCTTACTAGGGACGTATTTCCCACCCCACACTTAAAATCATGCAATGCCCTCGTATATAGATGAAAAAATTAAAAACTAGTAAAGCAAAAATACTCCCCGGGGTCTCTAGGCCTAGCTAGCAACATGCTCGCATCATTAAGGGTCGGCACGACCCCATACTTAAGCTCAAACATGCTCCTCGAGCTCTCAACTTTAGGTACTCGACTTCCCTCAATCCGCAAAAACAAAACAAAACAAAACAAAACGTGACACTATAAAAATAAAAATCTATAATTATTACACATTGGGTTGCCTCCTAATAAGTGCCTTAGTTAACGTCGCGGCACGAAGTGAATCAACTTCACCACTTTTCCCTCCACTTCGAGGATATGAATTGCGCCCCTAATTTTGCATCAAATTTTCTACTCCGCTCCCGGGGGCGGCGGTGTGAAAATAAAAGAGCCAAGCAATAGGTGTCGCATCTTGCACTTCTCGGCCCTTAAGTGAGGAATGTCATTTTGTCTCTTTGGTGTGGCAAATTTCAGGATGTAAGGCTCTTGTTCCTCATTTCACCGGCGTGGAGGGCTCGATTTTCATGTTGCCAACCAAACATAATGTAGAAAAATGTTTAGAATGAGGACCAACACGCCCCAACTCTAAAACTGCATTATTTCTGACATCCTCACTTTTGTACACTTCCTCAACATAGGCATCATCAACAAGGATCTAATCGAATGGTTGGAATTCCTCCTATTTGCTCACAAGTTGGCCGATATCACAATAATTGGTGGTTGGGCATCGACACCTCAACACTTTTTATTTATTTGAGCCGCAAGTCATAGATGTCGAGCCAAAATTGGTCTATCTCTTGTCGAGCTTTGTTCTTTATTGCATGAAGTATGTTATGTCACTTGTAATTTCATCAAGATAATCCCCCATACATCTAATCAATGAGCTCGAACTTGATAGCCAAGTATCACTCACAACATCCACTTGTGAAAATCACTTGAGAGACTAGAACAACACTTAGGACGCTCTTTCCACCGACCACCACACCGGTTACAAAAGTTCCGATCATAGAATTTAGAAGGGTCACACATCACATCCCGTATGCGCCAAATTTTAGAACAATTTTCCCATAAGTGGGGTCCTCCACAAAGTGCACAAAAATCATTAAAACATGAATACCCGACATTCGATAAATTTTCGTTCAAAAATGCCATGTCGAAGAATACGAGAATATTAAACAAAAAAATAAAAATTGAATAGACAAAAAGAAAAGTCTAATCTAGATAAACAATTAATTTCTAAGTCCCTAGACAACGGCGCCAAAAACTTGTTGCTCCCAAACGCAATTATACGCGGTCATACAAGTAATATAGGATTTTTAAGTCAAGATATCGTACCCACGGAGACTTGTGATTAGCTACATTTTACTAAATTAAACTAATGCCAATTATCTAAACAAAAGTAAAATCAAAGTTATATTTATAAACTAACTAAAATAAAACAAATGATGAACTTTAACCAAGAAAGAGCGGATTTTTATCGGAGAAGAGATAGATCTAGGGCTATGACCACTAGCAATCCAGTTGAGTCTTCAAATCGTTCTACATGGGTTCTTAGTTAACGGGTTAATTATAACTTTATGATATTCTCTCAAACTACTCACAAGCCGTAGATGCTACTATAAACGCCTATATCTCTATGGTCGTCGAGGAGGTAACGAAGACGCATTTATTTCTATAAAATTCAACTAAGTAGGGCTAAAGGGTATATCTCATCCTCGGTAGCGAAACGATTAAATCGAACAAACTCTATTTATTCTTATTAAGTACGTGAATTCCCTTTCTCGAAGTTCAATTTCCGCACCACAGAGATAGTGTTGATTAGTGATCAAGTAATCGACAATTAAGCGAAATAAATAGGCAACCCAAAAGATGGAAATCTAATAGATAGGAACGATGATCAAACGTCAACTTTCATGTTTGTGTCAAAACCCTAGAACTAAAGAGTTTAGCTCCACATAGACATGGAGGAAAAATAACAAATCATCCGAATAAAAATATCAAAATAAGTATTACAGAGAAGAAGAAGATAAAACCACAAAAATACGGCTACTGCGGCTAAAAGGCTACTCTGCTAAGTTTAAAGTTATGAACTAAGGGTTTAGTATCAAGTTATGTAAAAGCGTGTAGAATATATATTTATAAGTACCAAGAGGCTTGGGCTTTAAAAACCAAATCAATTGAAAAAAGGAAAACAATATAGAAAATAAGCCTAGCGCCCCGCCACAGCGTCGCCCCGCCGGCGCGCAAGGCAAATTTCGGTGATTCGATTTTATTTGCCAGTACATTTCTTTTCATTCTCAAATTCAATTTCTTCACTTTCCAAATTTGCAATTCTTCCCCTTTTGATTGACGGGTACGAACCTTGCTTCCTCTTTCTTATTTTGTATAATTTCCCTCGATACGTTATGTCTCACGATGTCTCTTGTCCTCTTTTCTTCCTTTCTTTTGTTTCTTGAAACTTCTTTATTTAATTTTTGCTCCAAAATCTCTTCAATTTTGCAATTCTTTATTTCTACAAAATAAAATTTAATATTAAGCACAAAGCAATATAATTTATACTCAAAAAACAATTAAAAGTATTAAAACGTGAGGCAACTAATAGCTAAATATATGCATTTTTAGGCCGAACATCAACATACAAGGAGGCATCACTATTTTGGGTATTGCAAGAGTATTAAGGTTGAGGAGGTTAAAGGTGATGTTCGTAGGATGCGCAAGGGAAGGGCGACCGGACCTGACGTGATTCCTGGGGAATTTTGGAAGAGCGCGAGCTCTGCAGGTAATGTCACCTTTACCAAGGCAATGATTCTCGAAGAATGGAGGTCGAGTGTAATGATCCCTCTATACAAGAACAAGGGCGATATCCAGAGTTGCAACAACTATAGAGGTATCAAGCTGCTAAGCCATATTATGAAAGTGTTGGAAAGAGTGGTGGAGATGAGGGTGAGAAGAGGCGTGTCTATTTCAAAGAACCCGTTCTGATTCATGCCGGGACACTTAACTACATAAGCTATGCATCTTGTAAGGAGACTCGTGGAGCAGTATAGGGAGAGGAAGAGGGACTTACACATGGTATTCATCGACCTAGAAAAGGCTTACGACAAGCTTTCGAGGAGATCATGGAGATGCTTGAAGGCTAAAGGTGTACGTTGGCGTACATTGGAGTGATCAAGGACATGTATAGAGCGAGACTAGGGTAAAGAATATAAGGAGGAGACTCGAGCAACTTCCCGGTGGTGATGGGGTTGCGTCAAGGATCGACTCTTGTCCGTTTTTATTTACCTTGGTGATGAATGGATTATTGCTTGCAAATTCAAGGTAAGGTGCCATGGTATATACTTTTTTGCGGATGACATAATCACGATCGAAAGACTCGTAGAAGAGTTAACGCTAAAAATTTGGAGGATTAGAGATAGACTGCGGAGTCTAAAGGGTTCAAGCTGAGTAGGACCAAGACAAAGCACTTGGAGTGCGAGTTCAGTGAAGTACCTCAGGAGGCTGGCGTGAAAGTGAGTCTTGGTACCCAGGATATCCAGAAGAAAAGTAGTTTCAAGTATCTTGGGTCTATTATATAAGATAACGGGGAGATTGACGATAATGTCACACATCGTATTGGGGCAGGGTGGATAAAATGGAGGCTCACTTCCTGAGTGCTATGTGATAAGAAGGTGCCACCACAACTTAAGGGCAAGTTCTACAAAGTGGTGATTAGACCGATTATGTTGTATGAGGCGGAGTGTTGGCCGGTTAAGATCTCTCACATTCAAAAGATGAAAGTTACCGAGATGAGAATGTTGAGATGGATATGTGGGCACACCAAGAGTGACAAAATTAGGAACGAGGCTATTCGGGACATGGTAAGAATGGCCTCGGTGGAAGACAAGATGCGAGAAGTGAGACTGAGATGGTTTGGACATGTGAAGAGAAGAGACACAGATGCCCTAGTGCGGACGTGTGAGAGAATAGTCATGGATGGTTTCAGAAGAGGTAGGGGTAGGCTGAAAAAGTATTGGGAAAAGGTAATTAGACATGACATGGCACAATTACAGCTTACCGAGGACATGACCTTAGATAGGAGGGTATGGAGGACTCAGATTAGGATAGAAGGCTAGGAGACAGTATTGTTTAGATAGTATCATTTATCTAATCATATTAGTAGTCGCATTATCGCGATATAATTTCTTGTGCTTTGATTTCTGTTACTATCTATTATTTCCTGTACTTTGATTATCTTATTTTATACGCGATGACTACGCCTCTATGGCCCCCTTCGTCATGGCTTAGTCGCTTTTTATTATTTTCATTTCTATCGCTTTGAATTCTTGGCCTTAGGCGACCTCTTTTTGTTCTTTGAGCAAGGATCTTTCGAAAAACGAGGTCTCCTACCTTGAGTAGGAGTAGAGGTCCATGCACTCTACCCTCCCCGGACCCACGTTGTGGGATTTCACTAGGTTGTTGTAGATTTCATTTCATTGTCTTATTCCGCGATAGTTCCTGTGCCTTTGATCTCCCCTTTTTGCTCTGTATATCATTTCTTGAGTGATAGTTGCAAAAAAGTCTATGAACCATCTTGGCCTTTCAAATACGTATATGAAATGCGATTGTACTAAATGCGAAAATCAAGCCACAACCATACCCGATTAAGACCGATTTCCAAGTCATTTCGCTAAGAAAAGTAGGCTGTCTTAACTTTTTGGTCAACTGACTACGGTGACTCTTTATTGTTACGACCCCGACCCGAGAGGACCGCCCAGGCGTACGCCTTGGAAATTTCCTGTTAACGTATATTGAATAGACTAACGAAGGGCACAACGTATACGATGTTTTGATAAGTAAGAAATAGCATTTGATGATCCTAGTCTAGATTTTAAAAGACATTCGAGATAGGAGAAGAAAGTTGTTAAGGAAAGCAAGGTACGTGTTGTGTGTCGGGCAAGATTTGCGAGCATCAAATTAATGAGAGCTTAATGATGTTTTGAAGAAGAGCTATAACATCCCTTAGATGGTTAACGAGGTGTTAAACAAGTGTTAAGAGGGTTTCATAAGGATTGGAGATCAAACGAGTCGCGAGAGCAGTTCGAGAGTGGGCAACATGCGGTCGACATGCGTAGTATAAAACATGCGCCGTATGTACGGCCATATGTTCTGCCCGGAATGAGGGTCTTCCTTTGGACCAAACATACGGTCCGGACATACGATCACTATAAAATATACGGACCGTATGTTGGTCGTATGTTCGAGTCGGAATCCAGTTTTAAGTTGATATAAGGACCCACGACTTCGTTTTATTTCATTTCATTTCACCACACCTTAAGAACTCTCTAGAATCCCTCTCCTCAGCCATAAGAACCCAAGATAAATCCT
>NC_081342.1:61535328-61548224 GCF_029784015.1 Lycium ferocissimum
GCTTCATCAATTTGAATGAATAAAGGTGGCACCCGTCCCATACCATTAGATAGAACAGTGATAGGGACCAAATGGGTCTTTCGCAAAAAACTTGATGAACTGGGGAACACTACCAGAAACAAGGACAGACTGGTAGTTCAAGGGTACAATCAAGAAGAAGGAATAGATTACGTTGAAATGTTTGCTCTAGTAGCTAGAATAGAGGCAATCAGGATTCTTATAGCCTTCGCATCTCATATGGAATTCAAATTGTTCCAAATGAATGTCAAAAGTGCATTTTTGAATGGGTATCTCAAGGAGGAATTTTTGTCAAGCAACCCCCTGGCTTTGAAAATCACGAACATCCGTAAGCATGTGGTCAAGCTTGACAAGGCATTATATGGTCTAAAGCAAGCCCCTCGAGCATAGTACGAGAGATTGTTAAAATTTCTTCTTAAAAACAAATTTACTAGAGGAAAGATAGACAACACCTTTGATATGCCCAAATTACACCTTTAAAAATAGGAGTAAGCGGTCGTTGTCAAATATAGGACCCAATAAGGTAGGGTTCTAATCCCATAGAAAATACAATGAAGAAAAATACTTGCTAAGTGTAACACTCGACTATTAGTCTATATTTCTAAGGATGGGGGTTTAATAATAATGTTTGGTTTTAATATTTGTCACACTACTTGATAGAGGAAGATTATGCTTGGATTAACAATTATGTAAAAGCACTAAGGTTGCGGTCCCAAAGGAAAGTAATGTGAATGGGTATCAATCCAACTCCTTTATATGGCTAGATGTATTTAAATATAGGCTACGTAGATTTATCAAAAGTTTGTCGACCAAATCGATAAATATCATTACTAAGCATTCTCAAGCCTTGGAATGTCGAAAATGTGAACACCCATTTTATTTCAAGTTAGCTTCCCTATCGCAAGTTCAAGCTATTAGATGGAGGTTAAAGCCCCAAATCCTTGCTATCTAATCTTTTCCTAACTTTTACTTTCTTTCTCAAGCAAAGTAAAAGTAACTAGGCACAAATAATGTTGTACACCATTGAATGTCATTAATGCTAAAAGAGTAAATAGAAAAACTTCTTTGACATAGAAATGGAGTTTGAAAGCAAAAACCCAATCACTTAACTAACACATTTGATTCCACAACCTTAGCTAATGGGATTAGCTACTCATGTCCATTAAATAAAAGACAAACATAAAGAAAGTATTCATAAATCATACAATGGTTTAATGCAGAAGATGACAAAAGGACGTAAGATTCTTCACTACCCAACAAGATTTGCCTTTAATGCTAATGGACAACTAAAAAGTAAAAAATGGAGAATATTCAATAATGTTCCCCAAAACCTAGACAGGAGTATTTATAGAGAGAGAATAAAAAGCACAAAAATTTCCTAAATTACGACATGTGGCACCAAGTATGCGGTCGCATCAGGAGTATGCGATCACATCTGGAGTTTACAGTGTCACATGTACTCAGCATTCTAGTGCACTTCGCCTGATTTACTGGTCGCTCAGAGCTGGAGTATGCGACCGCATCTGGAGTTTCCGGTGCCGCATATTGCGTCGCATCTAGCTACATGTTGGCAAACTCTTTATTGATTTGTGCAAACACTTTACGACCGCATCTTGGCCGTGTATTCATCGTTTTTCTCTTTTTTCTGCCACTTTGTTCCCTTGATGCCGTCGAATTCATAAAACCTTAAAACACACAAAAACATAATAGAAAAAGAGAAAAATATTTGAAATGACTCCTAAAAAGCATAAGTAGTAGATGTAGAAAGCCTGAAAATCCACCACTTATCAGCACCCTCAACTTAACCTTTTGCTTGTCCTCAAGCAAACAACATAAAACTTAAGACTCAAACAAACAACATGGAATCCATAGGACTATCGATTGGTATCAATAATTAGGCTATAAGCATGTGAATCTTTAACCGAATAACTCCCTCATTTTCAAATACGATTTTAAGAATACAATGGAGTTTCAAAAAAATCAAGCAGCAACACTTAAGCCTCAATCAGTGATTCAAAACCACTAGCTTAATAGATCTGCTCATTTGACTCAACTTGGGATTCATTTCAACATCACCAATCTATCGTAGTTCATATGCCATTACAAGAAAGAAGATTTCAAATTCACTATATTCACAACAATAACACACGGGACATAACACGAAATCACTCACACTCAACAAAGAAATTCAAGTGCTAACAAATATCATACCATATGCTTGCCCTTATTTTCATTCATCACTAGCTCAAGAATGTTCGATTGGAAATCACATAAGGACATTTTCAAGCTTGTAATGTAGGCTTAGGGACTGGTAGGATAAGTATTTGGGATATAAGTGACTACGCTCTCCTTGAACACTACACACACTTTTCATTTAACTCTTTGTCCACCTTCCTCTTCATTACAACTCATTGCTCCTTCCTTTGCATTCTAGTTTCCCCTCAATTATTGCTAAGACCTTTTTTTTATTAGGCATTTATTTACAAAATTAGGAAACCATTCTTCACCACTTCTCAAGTAATACCAACACCCACACCCCCAACGTAGGCTTTTGGCCTCATGTTCACAATTTTAATTGTTCAAGAAGGAAGGTTCATGTCATACCCCGCACTTTGTACGTTGGAATATTCTAAGTTGGTTGCGACAAGTTAAGGACGAGGTTGTAATTTTTTTTCGATTTTGTTACAAGTGCATAAGTGCATGTTCACTTTTTTATTGGTATGGAACGTTAAGGGTAAATTTGGAATAAGAAAAATTTGGGACCAAAAGATGAATTATGGAAAGTTGAGCATTTTATGAGAATTTGGGACTAAAAGTGAAAATTTGGAAACTTAAATTCATGAAAATGGCCATATGTGGCCATGTGTGAGGTGTGGGCCATAGGGCCACTTGTGCAAATTATATATGGAGCAAAAGATGACTAATTAAGTCATCTTCATCATTTGGTACCTTAAAGAAAAATCAAGAAGCTTCGAGAAACTAAGCATAGGCCATTCGCCATGAAGAGAAGAAAAGGGAAGATCAAAAACCTTCACCAAAAAAATTATTTTTCCTAGCATTCCTACCAAGGGAAGGTCCTTATTAACACGGGATGATTGTCAAGCAAGTGGAGCGTTTGTTCTCAAGTTCTCAAGCCTAGCCAAGTAAGAAGATAAGTGGAAAAAGGTAAGGTTTGATCTTATTTTTCATATGTTATGGGTGGCTTGTGCATGTTGTAATATGTGGAAATGAATGAACTTCATGGAATTTTGGTGTGGAAGTTGTAGCCGTGTGTGATATGGTTGGCCGGGTATATGTTGTGTTGTGTAGGAGTGAGGAATTAATTGTATTAACATGTTTGAGTGTTGTTGTAGTGTGTAGAAATGGATGAAAATCATGGAATTTATGTATGTGATGTGTGGCCGAAAATGGGCTGATTTGGCATAAGGCATGTTGGACTAGTTTTGTGTAGTATTTTGGGTTGATGTTGTCATGGATTATGTGATGAGAATGAGGGTATTGAATGATTCAAGTTGAATATGTAATTGTTGTGTGGTAGCCGTGTATGTGTAGTGTAATGTGTATGAAGACTTAATTTTATTTAGTGTAATTTGGTCGTTATGTTGTGGATTATGTGAAGAAAATGAAGGCTTAATGGTTCAAAGTGAAGTTGAAATCATGTGGGCTGTTTTGGTACCTAATGTGATCTTAATATGGTTTCTTGTACTTTTGAGATTAATGTTGTTAAATTATGGATTGTTAGTGTAGTTGATGAATTTGGAAGAAAAGAAATGTATTGATGATGTTTTCTTGGACTTGGAAGGTTTCGGATTTGCTTGTGTATTGGATGGGCTGATTTGAACATTTTGTGGTTTGTCCGAAGTGTTCTTGAATCTTGTTAAATGGTTTGGATTAGTACTTGAACGTATGAATATTGATGTTGGTTTGATCGTATGCGGTTGATTTGAATGAAAATGGAACATTGTCAAATTAGGTAGAAAGGAGTTATTAATGTTAGAATGCGTTTGGAATTGCTTATTGATATGGTTGATGTGTTTGTTGGTATGGTTGTTGATGAATTTGGCCGAGTTAAATTCTGCGTGTGAATTTACAGAGATGTCGCCCAAATTTTTTGTAAATAAAGGCGTAGCTTAAATGGAATTCGAGGTGCTACGACTAATGTTTGGTGTCTAATGACGTGTTGTAGATTTTGAGAAGCCATGACTTGAGTTTGGAGTAGCTTAGAAGCAAATGAGGTATGTAAAGCTTACCTTCCTTCTTTTTTCGGGGTATGTCTTAGATATGGCTAAGTGATATATGTTATGACCTTCGGGGAAATTTATTCTTAAAAATCCGAGCACGTTTATGATTCGTATTTGCTTTTGATGTTGGCACCCTTATGTGGACAAGCTATGGTTTATGTGTCTTTGTATGATTGAATTTCAAAAGTCTTATAAGAAAAACTTTGCTACTAAAAGAGGTCCCGAACTTCAAACGCCCGTAACTTTCGCATACGAGCTCGGATCGCCCCGAAACCTAATAGGTAACTTCACAAGCATAACATTCCCAACTCTCGTAGTCGGGGTTTTGATGAGATTGGCACCCGTCCGTGGGCCCCGCGACTTTCTTTATGTACTTTGACGATTTTTTTGATAGATATATATATATATATATTATTCCGATTTCAAGTACGATCGCTTACTTATCTTTTGAGTTTGTAATAATGATTTGGTAACATATGATGACTATGATTTTCGTAGGCGGGCCCGGATGGGGCTGACGCTCGTCCGTGGGTCCCGCGATCTTTTCTGTACAATTCTGATGGTTTTTGAAAGAATTCAATATGATTACCTGTCCGACCCCCGAGTATGATTGTATATTTGTCTGTTGAGTCCGGAATAATGATTTGTATACTTATGATTCCGATACGTAATTATGGTTTCTGAAGTTCGGTTTGATATGTTCCCGAATAATATTCAGAGGAAATTTGATTTGACTATTGTCTTGGTTTTGCAATAATAGTTCGCTTTGGTTATTCTGTTGAATTTGTAATAAAGATTTGTGTGCATATGGCTACTTACGATTCTGCTCGTGCGTTTTGTTGTTACATCCTTCACCGGATCCCGGGTCGGTTATTTTTGTGCGCACAATCTGAAGTATGATGTGATTCCGAAGTATGACGTGATTTCGAAGTACGATGTGATATTACCGCCGGGTTTTTGGCCGCGGCATGCGATATGTGATATCGCTCATTGACATTTGACCGCGGGTCGCGACATTGACCGTTGGGTTCCCCGGCCGCGGTATGTCGGGTTTCGAGATGTTCGGAGATATAAAACTTCCGAAGTATGATGTGTCGTGGCGTCTGTACGGAGCGGCGACCACGTTCGTCCGCCGGTCCCATTACCGACCGATTGTATGTGATATGATATGTGATGATTTGATGATATGATATGTGATGATCTGATGGTACAATATGATATGTGATAATATGACGGTATGTTTATGATTATTATATTATATATGGATCGGGCCGTACGTTCCTCGGCATTATGGATCGGGCCGTACGTTCCTCGGCATTTGGTTAATGTCAGCTCATATGATATGTTTGATTTTCCGTATATACGAGACAAAGATGTTTTTCAAAAGAAAGCGAAGCCTTTTGACATTCTGATTATCCTACTCGCCTTCTGGACCCCTTATGTATGATTTGTATGTCAGATGTAAGTATTTCGGTATTCGGATTTTATTTGATTTGAAAAAAGATGAAGTATGTCTCGTTTTCCGAAAAATTTTCCTTATGCATTGGATATGATTTATGCGCCCAAGATGTTTATGTGTATTTCGAAAGTTCATGGGTTCGCTCGGCCCTGTGTAAGGGTCGAGTGCCCATCACACCCTATCTGGATTGCGTGCGGATACAAAAGAGATAATTTCATCAAAAGGGGTAAAGGCTTGTAGTGTGGCAATCAAAGAAAAGGTTACAGGCTAAAATGGGGTTATTAGTGATAATATTTATACAATGGTAGGCTAGAAAGGCTAAAGAAGCTCAAAATCATAAAGATAGCCTAAGGTCATATATCCAACCAACATAATCAAAATTAGCATTGAAAGACTAACCGAGCAAGTTTTAGATGATAAAAGTAAGCACAAGAATTATTCAACAAACACTCACCACACATGGCATATGAACTAGTCAAGATGGATCATTTTCACTTCCTAAGCAAGAACAAATAAAGCAATATCTTATAATCCAAAGTAAGTCCAACTAGTAGGTAAAGAGTCACAAAATGAGTCAAGAAGTTATCACAAAGATCATTCTTTCCTATGAATTAGGAGGGGTATGCTTAATTAACTCTTCACATGCAAGAGCATAACTCTATTAGTACCAAACAAGTTATAATGTCATCCCGACCCTATAAGGCTTAGTTCCCTTAAGAAATCGCCCACATATCTATCACTGGGACAAGTCGACTCAAGCTACCTAAAAATATCGGGTTCAAAAGACTATTAGCATCCTTGGGAAAAGAACCTCGGCTAAGAAAAGACAATGATATAGCTAATAATTACAAAACATGGGCAAATATTACAACAAAACATCAATTAAAAATCCACAATATCCAACAAAACAAACTTACAAAAATAAAGACCAAAATATTCAAAACAAAATATCCAAACAAAACATACAAAGTAAAATATCCAACCCACATAAGAGACTAAGGCTACCCACCCCCAACTAAAAATATTGCATTGTCCCTAATGCAAAGATACATAACCAACAAGAGGTGAGACTCCTTGTGACGCATCAAGCGTCGTCTTGAGCCGCATCAGAAGGAGCTAAAATAGGCTCAGTGGATGGAATAATGGTCTCAGCAGTGGTGTTGACTGGTGTGGAGTCTGGAAGCTGGGGCTGTGAAGAAGTAGCTCTATCAACTGATGGGGATGGGGTATCGGTATCCTTCCCCTTTCGTGACATAAGGTCCATGATGGAATGCTCTCTAGCTATCTGCAAGTTGTGCTCAAGCTCCTCATCAGTGCTAGCAACATGATGCCCTTGTTGAACAGAGGCTGTAAAGATAGTCTAGAGCAAATCCTCTCGGGCATCAGGGAGCGTCTCAAATTATACCAGCTCCTCATACTCATCATCCCTAACTCCCTGTGGATTAGCTGTAGCTATAGTGTGGTCAGATGAACCCTCGGGGCCGCTCGGCCGATCTCTCCCGGCCCTCCTCAAGACATATGGCACCTTCGCACTCCGTATCCTTAACAAGGAGTCCGAGAGGTAAAGAAATTGGTCCTCAGCTAAGCGATGTCACTCTTCACTCCTCTCAAATACTCGATATCACCTACCTCGAGCTTCTCAACCCTCTTCCTCTAAACTCACAACTTGCACCTCTAACTATTTGTATGGCTCCGCTACTGCTTTCTAAATCATATCCGGAATGGTCTGGATAAATTTAGCAGCCTTGGAGTCCACAGAGCCCACTGTGCGGGCAATGTTCCAGAAACTAGTGACTGACGGGAGACGCACACTCGGAGCCGAGGCATCTATAGTAGGTGGTAGGGTGCCACTGGCTGTAGACCTCATAGCTGTGCTCGTGAAAGTAGCCCCAAAAGCTGTGTCAGATGGTGTAGGTATGAAAGAAGCAGCAGGCCTCGCAAGATTCTCTAACCCAACTGTCAAATTGATTACCTGAGCTCTCCCATTTATCTTCTTCTTGCTCTACTCTTTCTCTTCTTCTTTTTCTCTAGGTTATCTTCATCCTCCGTTCTAAGAATATCAACCATACCAGTAGTGAAGTACTCGTTGTCAACCGTTTTAAACACTGGCACCAGGTGCCTCTTGTATAAAGCTGTAATCAGACAAGGGAATGGAATGGACCTCGTAGTCTGCCAAGCTCTATCCATAATTCGATGGTACATAAGCCGACCTACATTTATATTCACCCCTATCATGATGCAAGCAATCAATACGACCTTCTAAATACCCACCAACGTTTCATTCTGTGATGGCCAACATTGGTTACTAATGAACGATAACTAGAACTTGGCCTCAATGTTGGGACTTGCCTTATGGATTTTAGTCTTTGAATGAATCCAAGAAGGAGTAGTACCCAGGGCTACAATAACCTCAGCCAACCACGCCCTTTGACCCTCGACCACGTCATTTTGAATTTTCTCCTCATATTCCCGATGTGGTGTGCTATGTTTCCCAAAATATTCGATGTTGATCCCCTCGTGGAAGATGAGAACCATCACCCCCGAATCATACACCCTCTCTGGTACTGCTTTTTCTTCCTCATAGCACCCCCATGGCTAGCTTAGAACTCTTATAATATTTGTCGAATAAAGACCTCGGGGGACTTGGTGAATACCATCCACTTTCGCTATTCAAGCTGCTCCATAATGTAGGGGAAAGATTCAAGAAGCCCCCTTACACTTATCTACTTCTTATGGTTGAAGGTGCATTTGTTGTCATAACACTCCTTCTCCCCAGGGTATTTGAACTGGAGGCCTTCTTCATATTTAATTTTTGCTTCCAGTTATTGTTTCAATTATTGGGCAGTAGCAGAAGAAGTACCCGAGGATGGGGTGACAGGATAAGGTTCAGAGGGGGTGGTGGATGGACCCTTAGCTGGGGTTGATCTTTCTTATCTTGGGGCCTTAGAGGACCGCCTCCTTTTCCTTCCAGACCTGCTACTAATGTCTGCTAGATTTTTTTGAGCAATTGACTTGTCACGAGTCATTTGGTGCAATCAACCCATTTGGCCAAAAATAAAAAAAAATAAATTATTTTTGTTGTTTTTGATAAAAGGAAATCAATTAACTACTTTTTTGAGTTTTTGGTTTAAAAGGAAAGAAATAAACTATCAATAATGCCAAAGAAATAGGAAAAGAGCAGGAGAAAATGGGTGAGTTTACGGCTGCATAAAGAGTATGCGGCACCGCATTTGTAAAATGCAGCCTCATACGCAATATGCAGGGCCGAAAACGCACCACAATGTTGCACATTTTGCAAGCTCACTGCCAAATTTGGGAAAGGAGTATGCGGAGTAAGATGTGACCGTATCTACAAGATGTGGTGATTCATCTCGATCACATACTCAAGGATTTATCCCCCCTAACTATAGTGGTCATACCGCGATGCGACGGAGATGTGACTCCTCATACTCAGAATATGGCCGCATCTCCATCGTCTTCTCCAATTTTCAAACCCTAAGTCCCATTTTCAAAACTTAAGCTTTAAACACCCTGACCTTCCACCCCTCCCACCCCCCAACCAAACATAAATATACCTTTCCCAAGTGATAATCAAGCAATAACAACTCAATCGAGAGAATTTAACAAGTACTATGCAAACCCATACACACACGAAATTCATACCAAACAGAGGATAATCACAAGTTCATGCACACCAATAATGTTCTAAGATTATGATAAACGTGCTCAACATGCTTAGTTTAAATGAAATTCACATTAAAATTGAAGAGCCGTCTACATACCTTAAGAAATTAGGAGCGTGAATGTGGTGTGTGCACTTGAATCGATTTAGGGAATATGGAAGCACAAATGGTGATATTTGGAAGGGGGTTGTGCTCTTTAAAGGTCAGTTGAGCGAGAATGTTGCTGAGTGAGAAAGTTGCTTGAAACTGATGTTTTAAGATTGTGAGGAAGTGTAACGGTTGGAGGATTAGAGGGGGAAAAGTGAAAAACAAGAGTTTCAAAGTTCCTTTTATACTCATACAACTTACGGTTAGTATGGGACTGCATCTGGAGTTTGCGACCCTACATTCACTCCGCAAGTTGCCCTTACCCGACGTGTCCTTAACTGAGAGATGCGATCACAGATGCGACCACATATTTGAGATGCGGAGCCCTAATGCTCGCATCTCCAACATTTTTGCATTGGTCAATGGCCAATCACTGGGCTGAAGTTGCAGCCATAAATTACACCGCATCCATTGATACGGTGTCGCATGTTGGCCGCAACTTCAACAATTTTGCTTTCTTCTCTGATTTTTCACCCTCCCCAAGAGGCATAGGTGTTTCCACTCCATTTCTCTGTGACTTTGTATCCTACACACTCAAACAAAAGCTATGAAAAAATGTGAAAATAAAAGCTTGGGTTGCCTCCCAAGAAGCGCTTGATTTAAAGTCGCGGCACGATGGTTTCACCCATTTCATGGTTCATTGAGGTAGATGATCTCAATCATCTTCAATTGATTGGGTAAGCCCAAGTAGTGATTAACTTGCTGCCCCTTCACTTCGAAATGCTCTCCATCCAGGCCAAAAAATTTTATTGCTCCATGCTGGAACACTTGTGTTACTTTAAAGGGACCAGACCATTTGGATTTCAATTTTTCGGGAAATAACCACAGCCTTGAGTTGAACAATAACACACTATACCTGAGGCTAAATTCTCTTTGAAAGATCTTCTTATCATGGAAGTGCTTCATGCAGGCCTTGTAAAGTAAAGAGCTAGCATAAGCTCTAAATCAGAATTCATCCAACTCATTAAGTTTTTCCAATATCAAGTTTGAGGCATCACCACATTCTAGATTCAACTTTTTCAAGGCCCAAAATGCCTTATGTTCAAGTTCAATCGAAAGATGACTAGCTTTACCAAACATTAATTGATAAGGAGACATGCCGATTGGTGTCTTGTAAGCAGTTAGGTAAGCACATAAAGAATCATCCAACTTCTTTGACCAATCAGTCCTATTTGCATTTACCGTTTTGGAGAGTATGCTCTATATCTCCCTATTTGACACTTCAACTTATCCACTTTTTTGGGGGATGGCACGGTGTGGCAACTCTATGCTTGACTCCATACTTCTCAAGGATTGCCCTTGGAGTTCCAAACCTTGAGAAGATATACTTCTTCAAGAATGCGGTAACACTTCTTCCTTTATTATTAGGGTGCGCGACAACTTCCACCCATTTTGACACATAGTCCACCGCCACCCGGATGTACTTGTTATTGTAGGAACTCACAAATGAACCCATAAAATCAATTCCCCACACATCGAATAATTCAACTTCAAGAATCGGTGTCATTGGTAGCTTATGCCTTCTTGAGATGCTCCTATGCTTTTGACATTGATCACAAGCTTTCACAAAGTTATGGGCATCTTCATAGATTATTGGCCAATAAAAGCCATTTTGAAGAACCTTAGCCGCCGTCCTTGAGCTACTATGGTGTCCACTAACCGGTGATGAGTGATAAGCCTCAATGATAGGTATCATCTCCATTTCGGGAATACACTGCCTCATGATGTTATTGGTGCAAACTCGAAATAGATATGGCTCATCCCAATAGAACTTCCGGACATCACTCAAGAACTTTTTCTTTTGGTGGAAATTCAAGTCTTCCATCATGATGTCACTAGTATGATAACTAGCAAAGTCGGTATACCACGGAATCATATCATGTGACCCCTGCCATCACTTGCTCATCCGAAAATGATGCATTGATTTCAAGGTCATCCGAAGGATGCCCACCTATTTCAAGGGGAGACAAACGGTCTGCCACTTGATTTTCACAACCTTTCCTATCTTTGAATTTAAAGTCAAATTCTTGCAATAGAAGGACCCAAAGTATTAACCTTGGGTTTGTATCTTTCTTTTTCATAAGGTAACGAAGAGTTGCATGATTGGTGTGAACAACCACATAGGTTCCTAAAACGTAGGCACGAAATTTCTCAAAAGCAAAGACAATGGCAAGCAACTCTTGCTCGGTGACCATGTAGTTCATTTGGGCACTATTGAGAGTCTTGCTTTCATAATAAATCGGATGAAAGATCTTGTCATGCTTTTGACCAAGCACGGCTCCCATTACAAACCCACTAGCATCACACATGAGTTTAAAAGTCTTAGACCAATCCAGAGCAATAATGATAGGTGCCGAAGTGAGTTTCTCTTTCAAACAATTAAAAGCCTTTAAGCAAGCATCATCAAACACGAATTTTGACTCCTTCTCCTACATATTGCATATAGGATTGGCCATCTTTGATAAATCCTTGATGAACCTTCGATAAAATCTAGCATGCCCAAGGAAACTTTGGACACCATTGACGGAGATAGGTGGAAGAAGCTTGTTAATGACTTCAATTTTGGCTTGATCAACCTCAAGCCCCTTCTCTGAAATTTTGTGCCCTAATACTATGCCTCCTCTTACCATGAAGTGACATTTCTCCCAATTGAGAAGTAAGTTCGTTTCTTCATATCTCTTTAATACTTGGGCTAGTGTTATATCCCGCATTTTTGTGCGATTGGATAATTCAAGACAAACGCGGGAGGACATCAAGCAAGGCCATGTTTTCATTTTGTTAAGCATATGAAAGGCTTATGAAGAATTTAGAAATGGAATTTTCAAGAAAGGCCAAGGGCATAAAAGGAAAGTTCGCACGACACCTCATAGAAATATAAAGGAAGGCGAAGGATAAATTTGGAATTTGGAAAATGGTTTTACGAATTACAACTTGGCATGAAAGAAAAATAATTGGGCTTGGATATTTTTTTTAAGAAAAGAGGTGGCCCAACCGGCCAAGGACATGGGCTTAGCCCATGTGGGACTTAATTTGCATTATATGAAAGATGACTAAGTCATCTTACTTAGCTAATTCTCTAGAAATTTCAAGAACAAAAAAAAAAGAGAAGGAGAGGGAGAGAAGCCAAGGATATTCGGCCAAGAGGTAAGGAAAAGGAAGACCAAAAATTCCACCCCAAAAATTTGTTTCTCATAGTACTCCCACTAATTCAAGGGTCCCCGTTAACGTGGTATAATTGTTAGAGCGAGAAAATCACTAGTTGCCACAAAGTCACAACTCAAGTCAAGTGAAGGGTTAAGGAAGAAGGTAAGAATTTTCATCCTTTTATATGTTATGGACTATTATATA
>NC_081342.1:61548324-61564596 GCF_029784015.1 Lycium ferocissimum
CTTAGTGTTGAGTAGGTTTAGCGTGGTATTATTTACATGCTTGGACCGTAGGTGGACGGATAGCGGTCGCATACCTAATTTCCTATACCATACCATCAATGTAATCGATGTCCGTCATTTCACCTAAATTAACACAATCAACAATAAGAAAGTAAGAAGAGAAATAAAGACTAAAAGTAGACTTTTACATTAATTGGTAAATTTCTAGACCGTATTCCCCGGCAACGGCCCTAAAACTTGATACGCCCAGATTACACCTTTAAAAATAGGAGTAAGCGGTTGTTGTTAAATTTAGAATCCAACGAGGTTGCGGTCGAATCCCACATAGAATACAATGAAGAAATATACTTGCTAAGTGTAACGCTCGACTATTAGTCTATATTTCTAGGGATAGGGGTATAATAATTATGTTTGGTTTTAATGATTGTCACACTACTTAATAGAGGAAGATTATGCATGGATTAACAATTCTATAACAACACTAAGGTTGTGGTCCCAAAGGAAAGTAATGCGAATGGGTACAACCAACTCCTTTATATGTCTAGATGTATTTAAATATCGGCTACGTAGATTTATCAAAAGTCTCTCGACCAAATCGATAAATATCATTACTAAGCTTTCTCAAGCCTTAGAATGTCGAAAATATGAACACCCATTTGATTTCAAGTCAGCTTTCCTATCTCTAGCTGAAGCTATTAGATTGAGTTTAAAGCCCCAAATCCTTGCTATCTACTCTTTTCCTAACTTTTACTTTCTTTCTCAAGCAAAGGAAAAGTAACTAGGCACAAATAATGTTGTGCACATTAAATGTCATTAATGCTTGAAGAGTAAACAAAAAACATCTTTGACATAGAAATGGAGTTTGAATGCAAAAATCCAATCACATAACTAACACATTTGGTCCCACAACCTTAGCTAATGGGATTAGCTACTCATTTCCATTAAATAAAATACAAAGATAAAGAAGGTATTCATAAAGCTTACAATGATTTAATGCAGAAGATGACAAAAGGATGTAAGATTCTTCACTACCCCACAAGATTTGCATTTAATTCTAATGGACAACTAAAAAGTAAAAGTGAAGAATATCCAATAATGTTCCCGAAAACCTAGACACGAGTATTTATAGAGAGAGAACAAAAAGTACAAAAGTTTCATAAATTACGACATGCGGCGCCAAATATGCGGTCGCATCAGGAGTATGCAACCGCATTTGGAGTTTGCGGTGTCGCATGTACTCCTCATTCTAGTGCACTTCGCCGGATTTATTGGTTGCTCAAAGTTGGAGTATGCGACCGCATCTGGAGTTTTCGGTGCCGCATCTTGCGTTGCATCTTGCTACATGTTGGCAAACTCTTTATTGATTTGTGCAAACACTTTGCGACCGCATCTCAGATATGCAGTGTCGTATCTTGGCTGTATTTTCATCGTTTTTCTCTTTTTTATGCCACTTTGTTCCCTTTATGCCCTCAAACTCATAAAACCTTAAAACTGTTACACCTCAATTTTTTTTTTGCGTCGTTTGCGTTGAGGGAACTCTTATAAGGTTAATGAATACTCTTAACAAGTGTTAAGCAAATATCTAAAGGTTCTGGGACCAAGCAAATCGAAAAAAATAAGTTTGTCAAAAATTTAAAAAATTTGGTAGAATTTTGAACAGAATTTTGGATCAAATTTGGAGGGGTATATCTCCTAGTATATTAGGATTTTTAAGGTATTTCAAAAGCTTAAAATGACGTTCGTCAAGTCTAGTTTTCAACGTAACAAACCGCTCGTCGATACAACATCGGAGTAGAGAATTATGGACGTTACAAGTTAGGCTGACAGAGCAGAAATGCGCGCTACAAGAATCGAGGCGCTACGAGTCGTGTCGTTACAAGATTCGAACCGACTCTAGAACCTTATAAAAGGGGTTTTGTCCATCATTTTTCATCCAAACACCTCTCAAAATATCCCAAACTCTCTAGAATAATCCCCCAACTTCCGTCCATAGAATTTTGGCACAAATTAAGTGAAATCTCTAGATTTAGGTCTAAATAGCATATAGTTGTGATTAGAAAATCGTATAGCGACGAGTTTTGGCTCAAGTTCAAGGGGGAAAATGAAGATATCGCAATATTAATGAAAGTAAGGTATGAATCTCTTTTTATTAATGTTAGTTTCAGTTTATTTACGGATATAAAGTTGTTAAATAGCTGTATAATGAGTTGGTTAGTTGTGGAACTTGGAAAACACCGTGTGAGATATTTATGGAACATAATGGTGTTGGAAATGATGTTGTTGATGTTGGTATTCTTTGTTGGGTGTGGAATTATGATTTCGGGCTAGGCATATAAACAGAAGAGATGCTGCCCGAATTTCGACAGATTTTAAGGAGATTAAATTTGAAGGATTAGGATAAGTATATAACAATGGGCCAAACCATAGTATGAATGGTATTATATGTAGATTGCGAGACCGAAAATAGGTAGAAGGCATGATTTCTTTCTTGTGATCCCATAAACGTTTTCTAAAATGTCCTTATTCTCAAAAGCTAGACATTCATGATTCGAAAAAGTTCCTTATGACGCTAAAAATGAGTATACTTTTGTGATGGTAAAGACGATGATGATTCTATTCTAGAAATTCCAAGTTCATGATTTTGATAACATTATGAGACTATTGAGTTACTTCATGATTTTCTTGATGTCACCCATTGTTGATTGATCTCGCCTCATGTTACTTGTTCCTTCAAGGCGAGATATAGCGATGCTGGTTGTTCCATAACATAATTCGGAGACTATCGACCTTACATCACTCCGCTAAAGACAGCAGCTTTATTTGAACTCTCATGCATGTTATGAGTATAGTATATGTATATAGCTATTTTGTGATGTTACTGAGTTCTATTATTTCATTTTTCTTATACATTGCATTCATTCTCGTTCTTTATGCATATAAAAGGCACAGTTGATAGAGGGTGAAGCTGTGACCTATGCTGTGACCTTTATATATATAAAAGGCATAGTTGACAGGGGGTGAAGTGTTCGTGGCCTATATTGTGATGTTTATATATATAAAAGGCATAGTTGACAGGGGGTGCAACTGTGGCCTATGTTGTGACGTTTATGTATTTAAAAGGCATAGTTGACAGGGGGTGAAGTTGTGGCCTATGTTATGACATTTATATATACAAAAGCCACAGTTGACAGGGGGTGAAGCTGTGGCCTATGTTGTGACATTTCTATAGATATATGTGTTTTCCTGGCATTTAGCCTTACTGATTCATTTAGCTTTACATATTCATTGACATATCTCGATGTTCTCTATAATTATTTATATGTTGACCTAAAAAGGCTAAAGTTGCATACACGGTATCCACCTTAAGAGGTAACCTCATTGTACAAGTTATTCAGTTACCCCGTATTACGTTTCATACTTCTCACTATGTTATTACTTATGCCTTATATACTCAGTACACTATTCGTACCGACGTTCCCTTTTATGGATCTTTGCGTTCATGCTCCTGCAGTTCGAGTAGTCATTCGGATGAGCCGGATCGTAGGATCTCCTCAATCGCATCGATGCGCTCCACTTGATCCGGAGCCGCTGTGACTTTTGGTATGCTATTTATGATGTGTACGGTACGTGGGAATGAGAGGGCCTTGTCTTGTCTTTCTACAGCTAGACTCCACAGAGGTCTATAGACAGTTGTATATAGTGGGAATATCATGTAGCTTTATGGTCTCCTATTTTCCGTACAAAGCATGTAGTGGCCATGTCGGACTGTGTTGTCATCCGTGGCACGTATGCTTGTATATACATATCCATGTGTATAAATTATGAGTTTTTCGAGATAGAGTTTATTGCATAAATTTTGCAGCAGATGCTATCGCTCAGATATGAGTTAGAAATGGGGCACCGTGTTATTCGAAGATATGGCAAGTACGAGTTTAGGGTGCTTGGTCGGCGGTGATCGGGCACTGGCCAAGGTCCATGGGTTTGGGTCGTGAAAAAAGTGATATTAGAGCAGTTCGTCCTAGGGATTGTCTACAGACCATGTCCGATAGAGTTCTGTTTATGGGTGTTAAGTCGGCCACACTTATAAACAGGAGACTGCAGGGCATTTAGGAATCAATGACCTTTCCTTTCTATCTTAGATCGTGCGATAGAGCCAGTGTCTAGGAAAGATCGCTTTTGACCCTCTTTTCCTATAGGTAAGCACAGATTGGTAGAGATGAAGTGATCGGCCTTAGACAACTGGGGGGCTACAAGAAGGCCCTCGGTGAGTGGATTCAGGACCACAGATTTCGGGACCGAGTAAGAGGATTCGAGCGAGAGGAGCCTTAGCTATTCCCTCGAGACGCATCCCTCTGCGAGGACCCGCGACGATTCCCCGTGGTTTTTGACTTCTATGGAGCAGATCCCTCGGAAGACAAGTTATGACACGGACCCGTCCGAGGTTTCGTACGAGACACCAGGTGAGGAGGTTCCCGAGGCCGTACCGAGTTGACCCCTCCACTCGCTCCTACGGTAGAGCACTATGTCGTGCCGCCCACACCGTGAGTGTTACCGATTATTCTAGCCTTTATCTTTCGTCGTCGATGAAACAGGTGAGTCGCCACAATATCCGTATCCCTCGAATTTGGATAGGGGAGATGAGGAGGGCCAGACTAGTAGATGGCGAGAGCACGCTGAGGAGGATACTTCACTTTACGGGGCCTTCCGTACCAAGAGCAGACAAAGGCTACGGTATACGGGTCTTTTATTGAAATTTCTTATGTGTGTACAATTATTGCATGATATAATTAATAGGTGACAAATGGGAGTTTTAGAGGAACCGATAACCAAAGTACTTATGGATAACTGGGACTAAGATGTTTTGGCCCTACTAGGAGTCTTAAATTTAGGAATGGAAGACAGTCGTGTGTTGATGATGGTTATTATTGAGAGTTCCGAAGACAAAACTAGCATTTGCTCAGTCAGGAAAGTAAAGGATCTTTCCAATCCGGAGGGAGATGTATTACAGGAATTTTATTGGGATCCATTAGAACGTCAACTTGTTCTAGGTCATGCGATAAATGTCACGCAGCAGGGTGGATGTGATCGTACCAACACTAACGTACCGGACCCCATCAGGACTCCAAAGTTAAGCGTGTTCAAGAGAGTAATACTAGGATAGCGTGACTTCGGGAAGTGTACTAAGAGTCCTACAAATTCGGACATAAGAGAAGGATGAGGGACTAGAATAGCTTGAGGGAAATTAGAAGCGTGTGAAACTCACGGTTGGAAACCCGCATGATTGTGAGAGATAAGGCGTACCGGCTTGGCAAAGCGAGAGAAAACGTACTCTGACCTACGTAACTAGGATAAGTTTAAAATAGTATTGGGGATATTTTGTAAGTAAGGTGTTAGGAGAGGTATATACGATATTTTATGTGTGGTCAATCAGTTTGCATGCCCCAATAACCGGCGTTGCGATGTGTTAAAGGTACTGATTGAACAAGGTATTAAAGTTCAAGTAGTAAGTTTTACAGGCGAGGCGCCATTGGTCTCTCTAAAATTAAAGTTGGATAATCGATGCAATCACATCGGGAAAAGGGAGGAAGTGAGTATACAAGAGTAAGAAGATTAGAATGCCCTGAGAAAAGGAGAGGTGTAAGCAACGGAGGTATGTTGCTAAAAAGGGTTAACTCAAGCTTCAAGAAGGGAATCTTGAAGGTAAGTACAGCGGCAAAGAATCATTCGGATGAATCTCAAAAGTAAGTATACGGAAAGAATGAAGTATGTAGTATGGAACGAAAGACGAAGGTAAAGGGTTCGAAATCGTATTCGATAAGTGGGACGAAAGAAGCAACAACGAATAAGGATGTGAGCTCGGGAGAAAATAAGTAGGTTTTGCAAAAATGCCAAAGGGATTTCCTGCGCTCATGAGGGGCAAATCGAAGAGATAAATGTACAATCATACTGACACTATTACCTCGGAAACGGGAAAGCCTTCCTAAAAGATGATTTAGCAATAGAACGGATTTGCATTTCGGAAAGGATATTTTATGAATTTCAGGGACAATAACATAAAAATAGCAAGTAGAGAAGAGTGCTTCGGAGGAAAGGGACTCAAAGAAGGTCTTGAGGACGAAAGTAAGAAAAGTACACTAATGGATTGATTAAAGAAAATTGAACCAGGAGAAAGGATAATAAGTAAACAAGTCTGGCCAAGAGGCAAAACATCAGTAACATGGGATAAGAACCTTGATAAGTAATACAAAGATTCGATTATAAAACACGGGGGATATACATAAATATGAACTAATTGTAGTGTCGAAGGAAGATAAAGACTCGACGAAAGAAGAAAGAAAAGGGTGTGCTTTGTAAGGATTTCATGATAAGAACAAGAAGCGGCAAAAAACTAGAAGAATTATGATACATAGCTGTAATGCAAATATGTAGTTAAGGAGAACTACGGGTCAAATAAGCTAAACGAATGAAAGGATGACACGCGGGAATGGATGGTATGGAATATTAGCCTTTAATTGTATAATATAGATGTAAACCAGAAGTGGGAACCCAGAGCAAGAAGAATCTAGAGGATATTAAGAAGATAATCATGGAAAAATGGCTAGGGATTAAAGGAGCGAGGTATAATCGGACATTCCACAAAGGACTTAATGAATTTCGCCGTCCCTATTAATTCATCAGCCCAGGGAATTATTAGTCATGAAAGATAGAAATGAAAAGACGATAAAGAAAGCACTCACATTGGATTTGATATGTATGAGCATTTTGATCTGATACAAGACTTCAACTAGCAGAAAGGGAAATAAGTCAAACCATGTGATGAAAGGAACTCCAACATTAAAAGGAACCAAGGGCTAGAAGGATCGTTAAGGTCGGCCAGGTGATTATAAAAAATGATTAATATTCAAATGTTACTGATTTATAAGAACATACTTAAAAAGGGGGGAAGAGAAGATTTAGTCCTGAAATGAATTATGACCTTCCTAAAATTCCAAAGAAAGAAATGTGTTAGTTAAAAAAAGCCAAAGTTCAAGAATGTATTAGGAGAAAAAATTAAACGGATTGAAAATAAGTATATTATAAAGGTGTATGAGAAAGAAAGTATGATAGTAAAAATAAAAGGAAATAAAGAGTCAAAGAAAATGATGTGAGATATGATGTTTCTAGACCGTGGTTCGAATCCCCCGTACCGGGTAAATTGTAGCGCACCTAGATACGCATGACATATCCTAAAGAGCAACAAGGAGAGTAAGAATGGTCTCCAAGTTAATTACCGAGAGGATGATGAATACAAAGAACACTTTAGGTTACAACAAAAAGGAATCTTAGTGGCGGAAGAAGTAAAAATCTAACAAAAGGAATAGTGATAGGCGGCTTGGCGATCTCCAAGAGAGGGGGAGTGATGTTTTATAATAGAAAGATAGCAGTATTGCTAGAGATTGGAAAGTATCTCATGAGTCGCTAACCATACCAAATATGAGAGTGTATATTATACAACTATATGGACCATCAACGTGAGGTTATGTCCAACAAAATGGTATAGAGGCAACAATGGAAAGCCAACAAAGAATAATAACTAACTAAGTAACCACCAGTATAAGGGAGTCAAAGATAAGTATACTGATGTTGGAACAAAATTGTGGTGAAGTGAGAATTTACCTTAGCTCTATAATTATAAATTTACACTGTAGGATTTGAGAAAAGGAAATTAAAGGAAGAGTTTTGATAGGAGCTCAAGATGTTAAGGTTATGAATTAGTTTGAACTATGATTATTAGCTTATTATAAAGCATAATCACTACGAGGAATAATAAATATGGTGAGGAAACATTACGTATGTTCGTATTTAAGATATTGTGTTGAGGTTATTGTTATAGCTGATCTTGGAAAAGAATTGGGATGGATAGCTTGAGAAATATAACCGTTAAGAGTTGGGACTTATTAGTAATAAAGTACTATTGAAAAATGATTTGGGGAGTCAGTGTAAGTGGAAGTATGATGACGTTGTAAGGGATCAGAGAGCCTAACTAATGAATTACAAGGAGACAATATAGTGCGTATAAAAGATCAGCGAGTATAAGAAGGGATAGCTCAAGGCAGCATCGAAGGAGCAAACAAGGGAGTTGCCCACTAATAGGGAGATAAAGAGCGAGAAAAAGAAAGTATTCGCAGGATGGCGAGTAGCCATGACATAGTAAGGCAAGATTACTGTAACGGAGACAGAACGAGAACGGGATACTAGTTGATTTCTGATTATGTACATGAGAAAAAAAGAACTCCAGCCAGAGACGCCATTATCCTCAGGTATGTGATGCTTCTTCAAATGATTTCTTGGTCGTGTGTGGCCAAAATGGGTATTGATGTTGTAGCCCTGTGAGGCATTGTATATTTTGAATTTTTGTGACAGGATGGTAGTGGTACAATTACAGGGGAAAGTCTGGTAAAATTTTTGTAGAAATCCCTAAGAGCTTAACATTCAAGGACGAATGTTCCTAAGGGGGGAGGAATGTTAAGCCAAGAAATTTTATTGCGTCGTTTGCGTTGTAAGTAAACTAACGTAAGCTCAGAGAGGTCATGGAACCCTTATAAGGTTAATGAATAATATTAACAAGTGTTAAGAAAGTATCTAAAGGTTCTGGGACCAAGCAAATCGAAGAAAATAAATTTATCAAAAATTTGATAGAATTTTGGACAGAATTTTGGGTCAATTTTGGAGCGGTATATCTCCTAGTATATTAGGAGTTTTAAGGTGTTTCAAAATCTTAAAATGAATTTCATCGAGTCTAGTTTCTAAGCAACAAACCACTCATCGATACGACATCAGAGTAGAGAATTATGAACCTTACAAGTTAGGTTGACGGAGCAGAAACGCGCGTTACAGTAACCGAGCTGCTACAGTACCCGTATCGACTCTAGAACCTTATAAAAGGGGTTTTACCCCTCATTTTTCATCCAAACACCTCTCAAAATATCCCAAACTCTCTAGAATAATCCCCCAACTTCCGTCCATAGAATTTTAGTGCAAATTAAGTGAAATCTCCGGATTTAGGTTCGAACAACCTATAGTTGTAATTATAAAATCGTATAGCGAAGAGTTTTGACTCAAGTTCAAGGGGAAAAATGAAGATATCGCAATATTAATGGGAGGAAGGTATGAATCTCGTCTTATTAATGTTAGTTTCGATTTATTTATGAATATAAGTTGTTAAATAGCTGTATAACGAGTTGGTTAGTTGTGGAACTTGAAAAATATCGTGTGGGTTGTTTATGAAACATTATGGCATTGGAAATGATGTTGTTGATGTTGGTATTGCTATTGTTGTTGTTGGTTGTAGAATTTTGATTTCGGGCGAGGCACATAAACAGGGGAGATGCTGCCCGAATTTTAGCAGATTTTAAGGAGATTAAATTTGAAGGCTTAGGATAAGTAAATAAAAATGGGCCTAACCATAGTATGAATGGTCTTGTATGTAGATTGTGAGAACAGAAATAGGTGGGAAAGCCGAGACGTGAATTTTCAGGTATGTTAAGGCTAGTCCCTTTCTTTCCAAAGGCATGATTCCTTTCTTGTGAACCCATAAACGTTTTCTAAAATGTCCTTATTCTCAAAAGTTAGACATTCATGATTCTGAAAGTTCCTTATGACGCTAAAGATGAGTATGCTTTTATGATGGTAAAGACGATGATGATTCTATTCTAGAAATTCCAAGTTCATGATTTTGATAACATTATGAGACTACTGAGTTACTTCATGATTTTCTTGATGTCACCCATTGTTGATTGATCTCGCATCATGTTACTTGTTCCTTCAAGGCGAGATATAGCAATGCTGGTTGTTCCATAACATAATTCGGAGACTATCGACCTTATATCACTCCGCTAAAGACAGCAGCTTTATTTGAACTCTCATGCATGTTATGAGTATAGTATATGTATATAGCTATTTTGTGATATTATCGAAGTTCTATTATTTCATTTTTCTTATACATTAAATCTATTCTCGTTCTTTATGCATATAAAAGGCAAAGTTGATAGAGGTGAAGTTCGTAACCTATCTTGGACGTTTATATATATATATAAAGGCACGATTGATAAGTGAAGCATGGCCTATGTTGTAACGTTTATATATATAAAAGGCACAGTTGACAGTGGGTGAAGCTGTGGCCTATGTTGTGACGTTTATGTATATAAAAGGCACAGTTGATTGGCTCGAAATTGGTGGCCTATGTTGTGAAGTTTGTATATACAAAAGGCACAATTGACAGGGGGTGAAGCTGTGGCCTATGTTGTGACATTTGTATAGATATATGTGTTTTCCTGACATATAGCCATACTGATTCATTTAGCATTACATATTCATTGGCATGTCTCAGCTGTTCTCTATAATTATTTATATGTTAACCTAAAAAGGCTAAAGTTGCATGCACGGTATCCACCTTAAGAGGTAGCCTACTGTACAAGTTATTCAGTTACCCCGTATTTTGTTTCATACTTCTCACTATGTTATTATTTATGCCTTACATATTCCGCACATACCGTACCGACGTCCCTTTGGGACGCCGCGTTCATGCTCGCGTGTGTTCGGGTAGTCGTTCGAGAAGCCAAACCAGTAGGATCTCTCTCGGCCCATAAATCGGTGCGCTGCTACTTGATCCGGAGAACTCGCAGCTTTGGTATGCCATTTATGATGTGTACATGTATGGGAATGACAGGGCCTTGTCCTATCTTTCTACAAGATTGGAGCTGTAGAGGTGTGAGACAGCAGTTGTATATAGTGGGAATATCATGTAGCTTTGTGGTCTCCTATTTTTCGTACAACACATGTAGTGGCCATGTCGGACTGTGTTGTCATCCGTTGCACGTATTCCTATATATACATATCCACGTGTATAAATTATGAGTTTTTTGAGACAAGGTTTATTGCATAAATTTTGCAGCAGATGCTATCGCTCAGATATGAGTTAGAAATGGGCACAAGGTTATTCAGCATATGGCAAGTACAAGTTTAGGGGCGCTTGGTCAGCAGTGATCGGGCACTCGTCACGGTCCATGGGTTTGGGTCGTGACAAAAACACACAAAAACATAATAGAAATAGAGAAAAGTACTTGAAATGACTCTAAAATGCTTAAGTAGTGGATGTGGAAAGCTTGAAAGTCCATGACTTATCAACTTGTTTCTGAAGAAAAAAGGAAGAAACTGGTTAATTTTACAAATCTATGTAGACGATATCATTTTTGGTGCTACATATAATTCATTATGTGAAGAATTTGCAAAGCTCATGAGGAGTGAGTTCGAGATGAGCATGATCGAAGATTTAAACTTCTTTCTCGGTCTGCATGTAAAACAAACCTCAAAGGGGACTATGATCAGTCAACAGAAGTACAATAACCATTCTGAACCAGTATATCTCAATCGTATCACAACAAGTCATCACTTATGTTATAGCAGCTAAAACCTAACTGTGTCAAGTCTAAAGTAATCACAAATCAACATCACAACAAGGAGCATATGGAAGAATAAGATGCAATGCAATGAAGTATGTAATGTGGATGAAATGCCAATACAGTCTTTGTAAAACATGTCCTGGGCAGAACCACTCGTCCCTGCAAAAACCTCAGCGACGAGCACTCTCTCGATCCCGGCAAGAGGCCTTGGGCATCGAGCACTCACTCACTCCGGGAAACATACACTCATTTTGCTCTGGTAAATAACCTCAGATCACTTACTCTCATCTCTCTTTACGCTCTCCAGAAATGACCTCAGAGGTTACACTCTCTCATTTATTATCATCAGTATGATAACCATGCATTATCAATGTATCATGAAAATGAGTATGAATATGATGTAATGTTAAATCAACAATATGATGTAATGTAAAATCAACAACCAATTCAATCCCAAACAGTACCACACATGGCACACAAGTAATATAAAAAATAAGGCTACATAATACGCTATAATGGAATCACAATTCTCGTCTCAATATCAATCAAGTAAAGTACCGCAATATCATAGCCACGATATATCACTAATCTCCAATATTCGATGTCTCAAGGTGGCAACGAGGCAATAAGTAAATAGAACAAGATAAGTCGATAACGCAACCGGGTGGCTAGCCCCTAAATCACACAACAAGGCCCAACCTAAAACAATATCCAACCCAACTTCATATCCGAAGGTTTACATGCATTCTCCGATAATATCGTCTAAACATACGCTGCGCTAATCGAAGTCTCACCCTAAAGTAAACCGTAACCTACATGGAGAGCCGAACAACAAAGTCTCCAATAGTCAAACCTTAGCCTTTTCCTTCCTTTGAGCCTTGAGATAATGGAAGTCTAATCATATCCGAATCATGAAATTCGAATCAAGAAGAAACATTATTCAACCTTACTAATATTCAAGACCCAAATCCCAACCTATGGAATGAGGTTTATGAACTAGAGAGATGAAATTAGGAATCTATAGGTCTCAACATGAAATTAATGCTCTAGGTGATCAATTCCCATCAACTATAAGCTCGAAAAACTAATAATTCGCTTAATTTTGGATTCTAGGCAAAAGCCCCAAATTTGGATATAAACCCAAACTTTCAATTTCATAAATTACACACTAATAAGGAAGGAATCATGCAACAATAGTTCCTAATCATCAATTCCTTGCTTAATGAAGCCAACCTAATCAATAATACAAGGTTTAATAGCCTAGAACAAAGAACCCATTGAACAATCTTTTAATCCTCAAGCTCTTAATTAAACTAGCATGATTAATGGATTTCTATGGTGAGAATAGCAATGAAGATGGAAGGACTTACCACAATGATTTTCCCTCAAGAAATGCATTGAAATGCTCCCAATGGCTCTATTTTCGCAGTGGTATTGAATGAAGGACTTAGTGGCTTTTAACATACATTTAATGAATCTAAAGCGTCCGTCACCCACTTCTACGCCCCCTCGCACAACGCTTCGCTTTTACTATCCTATGACAGTTTCTGCGGTCCTACCCAAATACACAAGCGGCTATACTACAGGGTAACAACTAACGCGGTACAGCCGCGGTCCTGCTGCCGCCATAGCGGGTACCAGACATCAGAAACTCTCTAATTTGATTAACTCAACCTGAAATTCCGACTATCACCCTAGACCTTTTTCTCACAAACCATATATGCATACAAACATAAAAACACACTACGAACGCACTCGTGGCCTCGAAATTCCCAATGGAGGTCTCATTGACCTAGATAACTTTCGATACCTCAAAACTAACTTTCTAGCTCAAGTCTGAAAATGCACCTGAGTGCATTGGAAACCGAACCAAATATACAAACAAGTCCTAAACAACCATCCGGACCTCTAAAAATCAACGAATTTTCAAAAAAGGTCCGTTTACCTTAAAGCCAACTTTGAGTCAACTCTTTTTCGCTTTTAGCCCAAATTTCCACAACGTCACCCCAATCAAAACCAAAGACCTTCGAGAAGTTTGTTAACGGTCCTCTCGGGTCATATGTGAGCTAATCAAGCTCTAGAAAAAAATCAAGAGCATCGAAAAAGCAATAATGACCAAATGGATCGTTACATCAGATATTAATTAAACCATCGTTTGTCCTCAAGCGACAAGGAAGAGAACGGGGAAAGAAACTACTTGAGTCTGCAACAATTGGATATCTAGAACGCAGAGCGAACTTCTCCTTATAGGACAGATTCTCATCGAACAAAACTGAAACCCACCGAATGATATGGGAACCATCAGAATGGTACTTCTTTAACATAAAACCATGGAAGACTGGATGAACACCTAACTGGTCTAGTGAAAAACTAACCTATCAAACACAGGATCAATACAACGGATACTCTTAAACTGGACAATACACCTCAGCCTTGCTTGCCCTCTTTCCCAAATCACATGACACCCTACATAGGTGCAACCTTTAGAAGAACTTGCTCGGTCACTTCACCAGTCACAACTCTCTAAATTTAGCTTAAGCTCCAATTCTCATATCTCCGTATTCGAACTTCCCCCACAACTGATCCTCCAATAAATGAATTGCTTTTGCTTGAATTCTTTGATTTGATAAAATCATAACTCTAAATGCAATCAATAGGTCCCACAAACACTTTCTCAAACCAGCACAATCCTTCGAAACATGGCCACAAACCATAGCCTATTCCAAATCGGAAAGATATTCTGATTCTGTTAACTTTTCCTTCGACTTGCTAAAGCTATTTTTTGCACTGCGATTTCTTAGGCACACATGAACACACACACCACAAATCTGAAACCATGGCTTACTCTCGCCAGAAAGAATCCTTGATTCATCTGAGTTCTCTACGCAATTAGATCAAAACTGATCTTACTGATGACCAAATTGGCTAGTTTCAAATCATCTTAAACCTTCAAATCACAGTACAAAAAACATACCACTGAATGTCTCACCAAGCAAAGTCTGTCAGAACCCAACTGGGCACTATAAAGACCTCTCGTACAACAGTTCCTCCTCAAATCTGACTAAGCTCATTGTAAACCCTTATTCTATCCAAGTAACTATTCTTAGAAAATATCATCAAATCCACTAGAAAACCCTGAACAAGCTCGATAAATCTGTCATACCTTAAATCTGAATCGAAACATATCAAATCCTTAAATGTCTTCCTGAAAATATAACTATAGACCATTAAGCTTAACTCGAAAAGTTGACACTTGAAGAGACTCGAATCAACAACCTTGAATATCGGCCACGAGGGTAGAAAAAGATCTAACCGGTACTCGCATTCATAAAAAAAAAACGCAAAGCAAGTGAGTGGCAAAGTGTCAAGACAAACAATAAGTATTGGTAGGTATCATAGGCCGACTAAAACTAGCTAACGTATATAAAGACAACAAACAAAATAACCACGTAAAACAACAAGGTACAAGTCAACACGAATCTATATCCACAGTACAAGTTATCACCTATGTTATAGCATCAAAACTCAACTGTGCCAAGTATCAATCTAAATATTCTGAGCCTGTATATCCCAATCGCATCACAACAAGTCATCACCTATGTTATAGCAGCTAAACCCAATTGTGCCAAGTCTCAAGAATAATCAATCACGAATCAACATCACAACAAGGAGCATATGGAAAAATAAGATGCAATGTAATGAAGTATTTAATATGTTTGCAATGAAAGCACGCAGCTTTGCTACAAAGATGTTTCGGATGGAATACTTCCACATCTCGGCGATCATGACCCATAGGGAACTCGCGAAGTCCGTATACCACTCATCCCAGAAACAAACTTAGCGACGAGCACTCTCTCGATCCTGGTAAGAGACCTCGAGCATCGAGCACTCATTTGTTCCCGGCAAGAGAACTCGGGCAACGTACACTCATTTCGCTCCTGTAAATGACCTTGAATCACGGACTCCCATCTCTCTTTTATGCTTTTTGGCAAAAGACCTCGCAGGCTACACTCTCTCATTTATCATCATCGTTATCATAACCATGCTATATCAATATATCATGAAAACGAAGTTTGAATACAATGCAATGTAAAATCAACAACCAATTCAACCCAAACGGTACCACACATGGCACAAAGTAATATCAATAATAAGGTTACACAATAAGCCACAATAGAATCGCATTCTCATCTCAATATCAATCAAGTAAAGTACGCAATATCATAGCTACGATATATCACTAATCTCCAATATCCGATGTCTCAACGTGGCAACTAGCCAATACCTAAATAGAACAAGATAAGTTGAAAATGCGACTGGGTGGCTAGCCCCCTAAATCACACAAAAAGGCCCAACCTAAGATAATATCCAATTGAACTTCATACCCGAAGTTTTACATGCTCGATAATATCATCTAAACATACGCTTTGCTAATCAAAAGACTCACTATAAAGTAAACCGTAACCTACCTAGAGAGTAGAACAACAAACTAACAATTCACTTAATTTTGATTCTAGGCAAATCCCCCTACCCTGGGTATAACTCAATCTTCCAATTTCATAAATTACACATTAATAAGGAAGGAATCATGCATGTGCTTTTAATCATCAATTTCATACATAAATGAAGGTAACTCCAATTAATAAATTAAGATTTAATAGCCTAGATTGAAGAACCCATTGAACCCCCTTTTAATATCAAGCTCTTAATGAAACTTATTTTGCTTATTAATGGTTCCTGGGAGTTATTAGTGGAAAAAGGAATAATGAAGATGGAAGGACTTATCCAAAAGATTTTCCCCCCCGAAAACCGGGCCCCAAAACTTATTTTA
>NC_081342.1:61564696-61617190 GCF_029784015.1 Lycium ferocissimum
GAATCACGGACTCCATCTCTCTTTTATGCTTTTGTGCAAAGACCTCAGAGGCCACACTCTCTCATTTATCATCATCAGTACCATAACCATGCTATATCAATATATCATGAAAATGAGTTTGAATACAATGCAATGTAAAATCAACAACCAATTCAACCCCAAACAGTACCACACATGGCACACAAGTAATATCAATAATAAGGTTACACAATAAGCCACAATAGAATCGCAATTCTCATCTCAATATCAATCAAGTAAAGTACCGCAATATCATAGCCATGATATATCACTAATCTCCAATATCCGATGTCTCAACGTGGCAACTAGCCAATACCTAAATAGAACAAGATAAGTTGAAAATGCAACGGGGTGGCTAGCCCCCAAATCACACAAAAAGGCCCAACCTAAGATAATATCCAATTGAACTTCATACCCGAAGTTTTACATGCATTCTCCGATAATATCATCTAAACATACGCTTTGCTAATCAAAGACTCACTATAAAGTAAACTGTAACCTACCTAGAGAGTAGAACAACAAACTAACAATTCACTTAATTTTGGATTCTAGGCAAAATCCCCAAATTTGGGTATAAACCCAATCTTCCAATTTCATAAATTACACATTAATAAGGAAGGAATCATGCGATAATAGTTTCTAATCATCAATTTCATACATAATGAAGGTAACCCAATTAATAAATTAAGATTTAATAGCCTAGATTGAAGAACCCATTGAACCCCCTTTTAATGCTCAAGCTCTTAATGAAACTAGCATGACTAATGGATTCCTAAGGTTATTAGTGGAAAAAGGAATAGTAATGAAGATGGAAGGACTTATCACAATGATTTTCCCCCACGAAATGCCTTGAGAAGCTCCCAATAGCTCTATTTTCAAAGTGGTATTGAATGAAGGACTTAGGGCTTTTAACACACATTTAATGAATCTAACTGTCTGTCACCCGCTTTCGCGGCCCCTCTAGCTCTTTAGCAGCGCTACTTTCGTGGTCCAATGAACTTTTTTGTGGTCATGCCCAAATACACAAGCTACTAAAGCGGCAAGCGATACCACTACTGCGCTCCTGCTCCAGCCATAGCGGGCACCAGAAACCAAAAACTCCTAGATTTTCACTAATTCAACCCGAAATCCCGATTATCACCCGAGACTATCTGCTCACAAATCATACATGTAGACATACATAAAAACATACTACTATCTCAGTCGTGGCCTCGAAATTTCCAATGGAGGTCTTGTTGACCGAATCAAACCCAAATACCTCAAAACCAACTTCCCAACCCTAGTCCCAAAATGCACCTGAGTGCATTGAGAACTGAATTGAGTATACATATAAGTTCTAAAAGACCATCCAGACCTCTAGAAATCGACAAATTTTTTAAAAAGGTCCGTTAATCCAAAAGTCAATTTTGAGTCAACTCTTTTTCGCTTTAAGCTCAAATTTCCCATAATTTCACTCAAATCATATTCGAAGACTTAAGGAAGTGTGTCAACAGTCTCCTCAGGTCAAACGTGAGCTAAACCAGCTCGAGAAAGGTCAAAAACATCCAAAAAAGCAATAACAACCAAACGGGTCATTACATCCGGTACCAATTAAATCATCGCTTATCCTCGAGCGATCGAAAGAGAATAGGGAAAAAAATACTTGAGTCCGTAACAATTGCATATCCAGAATGCATAACGAACTTCTCCTTATAGGACAAATTCTCATTGAACAAAACTGAAACCCAACTAATGATATAGGAACCATCAGAATGGTACTTCTTCAACATAAAACCATGGAAGACTGGATGAACACCTGATTGGTCTGGTGAAAAAATAACTTATAAAACACAGGATCAATACAATGGATTGTCTCAAATAGGCCAAAACACCTTGGGCTCACTTGCCCTCCTTCCCAAATCGCATGACACCCTACATGGGTGTAACTTTTAGAAGAACATGCTCTCTCACTTTACCAGTCACAGCTCTCTAAACTTAGCTCAAGCTCTAATTCTCTTATCACCGTATTCAAACTTTCCCACAACTGATCCTCAAATAAATGGATTGCTTTTGCTTAAATTCTCTAATTTGATAAAATCACAACTCTGAATGCGATCAGTAGGTCCCACAAACACTTTCTCAAACCAACACAATCCTTCCAATCATGGCCACAAACCATAGCCTATTTTGAATCGGGAAGTTATTCTGATTCCGTTAGCCTTTCCTTCGCATTTTCTAAAGCTATTTCTTATAAACCTCAATATGTCGGTTCACTGAAATATGCTTATCACTAGTTGTCGATCACGAACCTCATGGAGTTTTTCTTACATCACTTAGTCCATTTCTGTAGACTTCCTTCCTTAAGCTCAGGCAACAATCACATCACATGCCATCAATTTCACTAATTACTATCCATAAGCTCGAGTACAATATCATCCAAACATGCACTTTGCTAATCGAAGTCTTACCATAAGGTAAACCATAACCTACCTGGAGAGCCGAATAGTAAAGTCTCCAATAGTCAAATCTTAGTCTTTCCCTTCCTTTGAGCCTCGAGATAATGGAAGTCTAAACGGGTATTCCGTGTTCGGTTGTGAAAGGTAAAGAGGGTTCGACATGATAGAATGATATTGATAGAAGTGGACATTTGAGCTGTGGTTATTATGGAGTATTGAATCTTGTGGAAATAATTAGGCATGGTTTGGTAGAGGTCGTATTTATAGGTTCACATGATATTTTGGGGATATGGTATTAAAAGTCATTCTTGATATAAGCTCGTTGATGTTAAAGGACTACTCTGTTATTAAGTAAATGTTATGGGCACATCGTTGATGGGTAAATTGAATGGGTTGTAGACTTCTGAGCAGTTAGTAATCGACGAATGGAAATGACTTCAATTATGGGCGTATGCTGTGAGTTAATGGCTTGAGGAGTTACTGGTTGTTTCACTTAGATTTGAAGGGAAATATTGATATTGTTGGTGGTTCATTCGGCTTAGATGGATGATTAGTTTAGAGTATTAAGTGGATTTGAGTGTTTGTTAGTTGATAGTGATAAAAGTGATTTCAGATGAAATACGAGAACTGAAGGATTATAATGAGGCATCTTGCAGTCGGGTTCAGAGGATTAAGGTTCGTAAGACTTGAGGTGAGGTAGTATGGGTACTTGATTCATATTTGGATTGCGGGGGCATTATATTATAACCTTCAGTAAAAGGTATGACCGATAAGGTTGATTGGTGTCTTCCAGTTTAAGAGTTGAAAGGAAATAGTTGAAGTAAGAATTAGTGATGTGAGAGCTTGGTCGCGATGGTACAGTGTAGAGTGGGCTTCAAAATTTATAGATGATTTGGTATGTTCATTTGTGTCGTCAGCTGATAGAGGTCAATGGTTGATGAATGGAATGATTATCATTGTCGGGCCAGTTTAAAGGTTTAGTACTTATGAGGGTTGATTAGGTGTTACACCTAATGTTGGACTAAGGTTTGGGGCCTTGTATTCATTATGTAAATTTGACTAGATCCCACTACTAGTGGTGTTATTACTAAGCTTATGTGATTGAATAAAAAGGGATAGTCGTGCGAGTGGTTAGAGATGTTCAGGTTCGATAATTGCGGTAAGAGGTGATTCTTCGAGGACTAGTAACATTAATGATTTGAGTAAGGGATTAGTAAACAAGGATACTTGAAATAGTAGGTCTATGATATGTTAACTGAGTTAAGTTCGGGATACCATTTCAGAAATTGAGTAAGGCAATTCGGGCAAGGACACTTCAGTGAGATACATGAGGATATTAGTAAGACTGGCGATATGATACGCCGGACTTGGGATTATAGGATACGCTAGATTTAGAGAGTTTTCAGTTTAGAGTTGAGTGAGCTAAGGGTAAACTATAATGAATAGAGTGTACAGCCTACTATTATCTCCAGGTGTAATTCAGCTAGTGTGCGAGACTTATGGTTATGTGATAGACTACTAAGTGGGTTCAAGTAATGGTCAGACGATGTTAGTGTATATGAACCGATAGAAGTTGAGGAATTAAAGAATCAAGAAAAGGGATAGTTAATTGTGAATCGATAAGAAAAAGTTATAACTTGGGGATTTCTTGGGTCAGTATGGATTATGGTGTCGTTTTCTTGCATATTCAGATGAGATGTGATTGTTGCGTGAGCTTAAGGAAGGAACTTTGCAGAAATGAACTAACTGATATGAGGAAAATTCTGTGAGGTTCGTGATCGGCAACTAGTAATAAGCATATTTTAGTGAACCGACATGTTGAGGTTTATAAAAAGTGGCTTTAAGAGAAAAGATTTGTGTAATCCCTATCATGTGAGGACTAGAGTAATATTTTCGAGGTGAGACCCCACTCGTGGTAATATATTATGTTGCAAGTAATATTGACTGGACAATTTGGGTAAGCGCTTTGGTTGTTACAGACTTGGGGATAGTTGCGTGAGATTTAGATCGGCAGTATAAGATTGGATACTTTCAAAAAAAATTATTGGTATATCGAGGTGATACACTGAGAGGTTCGATGGTTAAATGAATATTATGTGAGGCTTTAGATTTTGCGTTGAAAATTTAGGGGTTATATCGAATTTTCGTGTCGGGTAACGGTTGATCAACATGAAGATTGGAATCGTAAGGTTTGTCTCTTCGATACTAAGTTGATAACTTGGATAGGACTCAACTTGTGGAGTCGAGGGTGATAGACATGATTTGTTATGCGTGAGGAAAAGATTAGAATTGGCTGCCACAGATGTGCGATAGGACTGTGATTGGTTTCGAAAATTCGGAGTCAGTTCAAATGACTATTGGTGATATTCGAGAGTTGTGCATTCATTCAGGGTCAACATTGTTCGAGTTAAGCTTAATGGTCTATGGTTATATTTCTAGAAAAATATTTAAGGATTCGATGCGTTTTGGCTTAGATTTGAGGTATGTCAGATTTACTGAGCTTTGTTAGGGTTTTCTAGTGGATTTGATGATATTTTCTGAGAACAATTACTTGGATAGAATAATGGTTTGCAATAAGCTTAGTGAAGATTTGAGGAGGAACTATTGTGCGAGAGGTTTTTATAGTGACCAGTTGGGTCCTGACTGATTTTGGTCGGTGAGATATTCAGTGGTATGGTTCCTGTATTGTGATTCGATGGTTTAAGAAGACTTAGAACTAGTCAAGTTGGCTGTCAGTAAGAGCATTTTTTTATCTAATTGCATAGAGAACTCAGATGAATCAGGGATTTATTCTGGCGAGAGTAAGTCATGGTTTCAGGATTGTGGTGTGTGTGTTCATGTGTTTCAAAGAAATCACGGTGCAAAAAATGGCTTTAGCAAGTTGAAAGAAAGGTTACCGGAATCAGAATATCTTCCCGATTCAAAATGGGCTTTTGGTTTGTTTCCATGTTTTAAAGGATTGCATTGTTTTAGGAAAGTGTTTGTGGGACCTATTGATGGCGTGCATAGTTGCAGTTTTATCAAAGTAGATAATTCGAGCAAAAGAAATTCATTTATTCAAGGATCAGTTATGGGGGAATTCGTATACGGAGATATAAGAATTGGAGCTTAAGAAAAGTTTAGAGAGTTGTGACTGGCAAGTGAGCGAGCAAGTTCTTATGAAGGTTACACCCATGTAGGGTGTCATGCGATTTGGGAAGGAGGGCAAGTGAGCCCGAGGTGTATTGGCCGGTTCAAGACTATCTGTTGTATTGACCCGATGTTTTACTAGTTAGTTTTCCACCAGACCAGTTAGGTGTTCATCCGGTCTTTTATTGTTTTATATTGAAGAAGTACCATCCTGATAGTTCCTGCATCATTCATCGGGATTCAGTTCTGAGTGATGACAATCCTTCCTAGTAAGAGGAGCTCGATATTTGTTTGATATATCCCCAGTTGTTGTGGGCTCAGGTATCTTTCCCCTTTTCCTTCCTTGTCGCTCGAGGACGAGCGATTGCTTAATTGGTATCTGATGGAATGACCCGCTTAGTCGTTATTGCTTTTTTGATGCTTTTGACCCTTTTTCAAGCTTTGTTAGCACACATTTGAATCAAGAGGACCGTTGACACGCTTCTTGAGGTCTTTGGATATGATTTGGGTGACTTCATGGGAAATTTAGGCTTAAAGCAAAAAAGAGTTGACTCAAAGTTGACTTTTAGGTAAACCAACCTTTTTCGGGAATCCATCGATTTCGAGAGGTCTGGATGATATTTTAGAACTCGTGTGTCTATTTGGTTCAGTTCCCAATGCACTCGACTGCATTTTGAGACTTGGATTGGAAAATTGGTTTTGAGGTATCGAGGGTTGACTCGGTCAACGTGACCTCCGTTCTCTGAGGTCACAAGTGGGTTTGTAGCGTGTTTTTGTGTATGTCTATATCTATGGTTTGTGAGCAGATGGCATCGAGTGATAGTCGGGATTTCTTGTTACACCTTAGAAATTCCCCGTTAGCGTACAGTGAATAGACTAGCGAAGGGTATAATGTATACGATGTTTTGATAAGCAAGGAATAGCATTTGAGCGTCCTAATTAAGATTTCCAAAGATATTCAAGATAAGGAAAAGAAAGTTGTTGAGGAAAGCAAGTCATATGTCGTGTGTCGAATGAGAATTTGCGAGTATCGAGTTAATGATGTTTGATGATGCTTTGAGGAAAGTTATAACGTCCCTTAGATTGGTATTGGGGTGTTAAACAAGTGTTAAGAAGATTCCATAAGGATCGGAGATCAAAGGTGTCGACGAGAACAAGTCTCGAAAACCGGCAAACATACCGCGTACATACTCGGCCGTATAAAATCTATGGACCGTATGTCCAGCCCAGAATGGTATGCTTCAATCGGACCAAATATACGGTCCAAACATACGGCTTGAAAAAATTATACGGACCGTATGTTGGTCCGTATATTCCAGTCGGGCCTGAACTCAAATTATATAAGGGACCTCTCCTTCATTTAATTTTCATTTCATTTTCCATCTCCACAACTCAAGAAGCCTCTAGAACACTCCAAACACTTCATCCACAAGAAAACAAAGGAAATCAAAGATCAACAACAAGAATTGAAGAGAATCAAGTGTATGAAACCCATTAAAGTCATTCAAACCAAGAAATCCCAAGAGAGGTGAAATAGGGTTTTGGTGCAAGAGGTGTATTACCATTCAAGGCTTATTCCTCCATCATCTAAGGTGAGTTTCATGACCTTTCCATGTTATTTGAAGTGTTGATAGGTTGAAACACTTGGATTGTCAGGAAGAGTATAGAAAATGGGTCATAAATGTGAATAGTGTCAATGTTGAGTAGTAGTTGAAATGAATCATGAAAATGGATATGTTGAGATTGTAAATACGTTATAAATGATATTTAGAACATGGAATGAGTATTATATGTGAAAGAACGCGATAATGGACTTTGGTCATGATTATGGAGAATTTGAGTGAAATTGTGAAATGCGAATAATGCAAATGAATGACGATTGTTGTTAGTGATATTGTGATTTGTTGGTGAATGTTGGGAGTTGATATGGAATATGGAGGAAAGTAGTATAAACAAAGGAAACGCTGCCCAACTTTCTTTAGCCTTAAGAAGCACGTTCTTGTAATTGCGTAGCTAATGACGATACGAACTCTCTTGAAGGTAAAGTCGTGAGCATTAAAGGAGGGCGAGCAATCAATAGAGTAGTTAAACGACAAAGGTATGTGAGGCTCAACCTTTCTTCGTAAGGCATGAATCCTATGTATGATTTTCCTCCTTCTTCATGAAGTTCCTATATTCCGAAAGACTAAGAGCCTACGTTTATGAATAGTCATATGAGATAAGAAATACGCTATGAGTACGATGATGAAAATGACAAGTCTAAGCCTAAAAGATTCTAGAGATTACGATATGATGTATCTATGAAGCTAATGATGTTGACTACGATACATTGATGTTTTCCTCATGTACACTCACCTTAAAATGTAATCCCTCCAAGGTGAGACATAATGGCTATGATTATTCCATAACGTAAGCGGGGGTTACGACCTTATGTCACTCCGATAAGCTATAGCTGCCCTCAAGTTCTAATGTATGTTTTGATGGTAAATGTATAATGATATTAAATTATGATAGAGCCATGATGCGCTTACGAGATGATTAATAATGATAAGTATATGATATGTACGAGGATACGATTACACCGTGCCTAGATGGCCGGGCATGTCACCACTATGGCGGGCTGCATACGATTACACCGTGCCTAGATGGCGGGGCATGTCACCACTAAAGCGGGCTGCTATGTTTACACCGAGCCTAGAGGGCCGGGCATGACACCACTAGTGGGCTGCATACGATGGTTACCCGGACGCGGGTTAACGTTATGATGATGTATGATTGATATGGTGATGCATGTAATGATGATAATGTATATGCGACATGGTAAGGTATACGCTATGATAATACACATGATATGCTTATGTATGATGTATGTATATGAAATGTATCTACCTAAAAGAGTATGCAGGTTGTATTCCTCATCTCCTGACTTATGATTTTCTTATTATGCTTACTTCATTCCTGCCTTACATACTCAGTACAATGTTCGTACTGACGTCCGTTTTCTTTGGACGTTGTGTTCATGCCCACAGGTAGGCACGGTGCGGATCCATAGGAGCTAGTAGCTGCTTTGAGAGCACTTAATTTTTCGGAGGTGCCATTGATTATTCTTTTGGTACATATATGTATACCTTCTTGATTGGGCACGACGGGGTCCTGTCCCGTCCATATGTCTAGTACTCTAGTAGAGGCTCATAGATACGTATGTGTGGGTGGTGTGGTCTCACAGTCTTCCATGTATATGCATGTATATATATATTATTTTAATAGCCGAAGGGCGTATGTTTATAAAAGTAAATATGTTTCAAATGATGATAGTTTTCTATGATTACGAGTATATATTATGAATGAGAGCGGATAAGTAACAGAATGAGCGGTGTTCGATTGTTAGCCCCGGATACCCGTCATGGCCCGTAGCCCGGGTCGTGACATTTCTGGTTGAATGAGTGAAAACTTGGGACTTTCTGGTGTCTGGTACCTTCTACGCGGCACCAGGACCGCGACAGCAGTACCATTTTAATAGTTACCCTGCCGCTATAGCGGCTTGTGTATTTGGGCATAACCGCAGAAGCGGTCATGGAACCGCGGAAGCAGTGCCGCTGAAGCACTGGAGGGGGTGCAAAAGGGGGTGACAGGCAGTTAGATTCATTAAATGTATGGTAAAAGCCCTAAGTCCTTCATTCGATACCACTCTAAAAATAGAGCTATTCCTTCATTCGATACCACTCCAAAAATAGAGCTATTGGGAGCATTTCAAGGCATTTCTTGGGGGAAAATCATTGTGGTAATGTCATGATCCAACCGGAGGGTCATGACGGGTACGCGGAGCTAACCTACCGAGCCCACTTAATATACTTCTTCTAATCATGTCTCGGTGGACCACATGGCTAACTCATAGTTATCATAATCTGTATGGGTATGATTTTTCAAAATAATAGCTCATCTATATGATCATCATCAACTATGCCCATATATATACACAAGCCGACAAGGCTACAAAAATGATATACAAAAATATGAACCGGTAAGGTTATGGAGCATCTAATAATATAAATCTATAAACGAGCCTCTAAAGAAGTGCATAACATCATAAAGACGGGACAGGACCCCGCCATGCCCAAATATGTACACAAAAAGGGTAATACCAATAGACTGCAGTTCCGAAGTAAGTGGAGCGCTCCTGTGCAGTCGCTGATGAATCACCAAGGGGTCTGATTCATCTCCCTGTCTACCACAGCATAAACGCAACGTTCACAAGGAAAAAGATGTCAGTACGAATAATGTACTGAGTATATAAGGAATAAAATACAACATAATAAAGATATAAAGGAGCATGAGATAAAAGAGATAAACTGTACATCTGAATGCCTCTTAAGGCGGATATCATGCATGCTTAGCTTTTCTTTTTCGAAAAAAAAACATTTTTATTCATATATAATATAACGTAATTGATGTGGAACAAGTAGCCCGATCCATGTATCATATCATCCCGCGTCCCGGGTATCATCATAATCTACCCACTGTAGCAGTGTGCACATATACGTGCCTGCCCAGCCGACTATAGCGCGGCGTGGTGTGAGAAAATACATACATATATATAAAGCATGCATGATAGCCCAAATAAATTACAACTCTATCAGAGTGACGTAAGATTGGTAAACCTCCGATTATTATTATGGAATCTTCATCATTGCTATATCTCACCTTGAAAGAATAACTACCGTAAGGTGAGATCAACAATAATGAATAAGATCAATAATCATGGAACAAGCTCATTAATGTCATGAGAACATCAATAACTATAAGCTTTGAGATCTTCCGAAATGAAATCGTCATCATCATCATGAAGAACTTTTATCGACAATACCACATGAACCTTGAGAGTCATGAGTTTTTAGCATTTCTCGGAAATAGGACATTAGAGATATCATGTATGGGTTGACAATAAGGGAATCATGCCTTTAGAAAGAAAGGGTTAGCCTTACATAACTTTACATCTCCTTAACTACTTAACGCTCTCCTCCCAAGCTTGAAAATCTTCCAAACATCAATAATAACATCAACAATACCATAATCAAGGAATTATATTCAATTTAATCTCAAATTAATCCAAAATACCCTTTCAAGTTCACCTCATGGCCATCAACTTCTATTCAACACTTTATGACTTCTCTTCTATGATTCCTGTCTAAGGCTTGCTAAACCTTTAAACCAACTCAATCATAATAATAAGATGGAGAACATACCTTATAATATAAGAATTTACCTTACTCAACTCCTTCTAAGATCAAGTTCATCACAACCTTGAAGAGAAACAAGGACAATCATCTTTCATGGATTTATCTTGTGGTTTTGATGTTTGATCTTTCCTCTTGATGATATGGAAGGGTTTGGAATATTGAATAACTCTCAATAACTCTCTATAAATGTGGATAATGAAGTGTGGAAAGTTAATGTGAAGAATGGGTCTTCTGGGATTTAAAAGGGTTAAATTCGCCCCCTCCCTCCCCCCCCCTTCCCACCGTAGTTTATGATGGAGATGTTACCAAAGATAGTGGATATGCGGCTGCGTATCCCCTCCTCTTCTTAGAGAGAAAGTTGGGGAGTGAGGCCAACCATTTTAGGGAGGTTGCGGCCAGTTTGTGGCACAGCAAACTCAGTTTGCGGCTGCATATTTGTCCACAAACTCACATATTCGCGAAAACGCATTCTTTTTGATTCGTTTGACCTCCAATCCTTATGAGACCTTCTTGGAACCTATATAAAAATTCATTAACCATCTAACAATCCCTATAGATCCCCCTCAAGGTAATACTAAGAAATGTATAGCTCAAATAACACGAAATCTCCCCAAAATCGCTCAAGTTCCAATCTATCAATGAACTTACTTCCACCAATTCATTTAACTCCGAAACATTAAGGTACATACTTACAATTATTAAATACCCTCCTTAAACTTGCAAGGGCTTCATTTCCATTGAGGCTTGCATTAGTTTACTCATAATGCAAATGACACGAAATTTCCAAAGTGTAACATTGCTCTCTCCGTAAGAACATTCGTCTTGAATGTTAAACTCTTAGGGATTCTAAAAACTTTTTGCTAGAGTTTTCTCTGTAACTATACCACTACCATCCTGTCACAACAACCCAAAATATACAATGCCTCATAGGGCTACAATAACAACAACAATAATGGCCATACATGACCAAGAAATCATCAAAAGAAAGCATTACGTACCTGAAGACAATGGTGCTTCTATCTAAACCTTCTCTGGGAGTGAAAAAAATGTGGATACTGAACTTCATATCTTCCTCAGCCTCTCAAGTCATTTCTTCTCTATTATTGTTTCTCCATAGACCTTTAACTGAAGCTACATCTTTGGCTCTTAACCTCCGAACTTGTTTACCTAAAATAGCAATGGGAACTTCTTCGTAAGACAATTGCTCAGTGACTTGAACATCATCTGCAGGTACCACTCTGGAAGGATCTCTAATACACTTGCCAAGCATTGATACGTGGAAAACCAGATGAACTAACTCCAAGTCTGAAGGTAGATCTAACTCATAAGCCACCTGGCCTACCTTGCGTACAATCTTGTAGGACCCAATATATCGAGGACTAAGCTTACCTTTCTTATCAAATCTCATCACACCTTTCATAGGTGACACCCTCAAGAATACCCAGTCATCAACTTGGAATTCCAGATCTCGTCGGCGATTGTCAGCATAAGACTTTTGTCGACTTTGGGCTGTCATTGATCTATCCTGAATAAGCTTGACCTTCTCCACCGCTTGCTAGATCAAATCTAGCCCTATTAATTTGGTTTCCCCTACTTCAAACCATCCAATTGGCGATCTGCACTTCCGCCCATATAAAGCCTCATACGGGGCCATCTAGATGCTGGAATGATAACTATTGTTATATGCAAACTCAATGAGCGGTAAATGATCATCCCAACTACCTCTGAAGTCTAACACGCATGCCCGTAGCATATCTTCAAGAGTCTGAATAGTACGCTCAGCTTGTCCATCAGTCTGGGGTTAAAATTCTGTGCTAAGACTCCCCTAAGTCCCCAAACCCTCTTGAAAAGACTTCGTAAAATTAGTTGTAAACTGTGCCCCTCTGTTATAAATAATGGATACTGGAACACCATGGAGTTGTACTATCTCTTTGATGGAAAGCTTCGCATAATCTTCAGCTGAACATGTAGTTCTCACAAGTAGAAAATGAGCTGATTTCGTAAGCCTATCCATGATTACACATATGGAATCATACTTACGTTGAGAACGAAGAAAGCCTGTAATGAATTCCATATTAATCACTTCCCATTTCCAAGTTGGAATCTCTATAGTTTGGAACAATCCCCCAGGCTTCTAATGCTCGATCTTTACCTGTTGACAGTTAGGGCATTGAGCTACGAATTTCGCTATGTCTTTCTTCATTCCTTCCCACCATTAAATTTTCTTGATATCATGATACATCTTCATCGCTCCCGGATGGACAGAATAACGAAACAATGGGCCTCTTTCAAAATGCGAAGACGTAATCCGCAATAGCAGGAACACATAATATGCCTCGATATCTGAGAACTTCATCTGCGAAAATCTCAAATGGTGATTTTTTCTTCTGAGGAAGTGTATCTCTATAATGAATTAATATGAGATTCTCATGTTGGCACTATTTCACCTCCATTACTAAAGACGAGACAACCGAATCTTGGATAGTGACTTATGTGTTGCCCGAATCCAATAATCGAACTCCCAAACTAGCTAACCGTAGAAGCTCACGAACTAGCTCCTTTTTTCTGGCTAAGAGCATCAGCTACCACATTCGCCTTCCCGGGATGATATAGAATGCTAACATCATAATCTTTCAATAGCTCCAATCACCGCCTTTACCGTAAGTTCAACTCCTTCTACTTGAAAATATACTGGAGGCTATTGTGGTCTGTATAGATATCAACATGAACACCATACAAATAATGCCTCCACATCTTCAATGCATGAATTACCCAGCTAACTCTAGATCATGGGTGGGATAGTTTTTCTCATGTTTTCGCAACTTCCTTAAAGCATAAGTAATAACTTTACCGTGCTGCATCAATACACAACCTAGTCCAACACCTGAAGTATCACAATAAATAACATAACCTTCCGATCCTTCTGGAAGTGTCAGAACTAGGGCTAAAGTCAATCTATTCTTCAACTCCTGGAAACTGTGCTCACAGGTATCCATCCACTAAAATTTAGCTGATTTCTAATTCAGCTTCGCCAGTGGTGCAGAAATAGAGGAAAATCCTTCTACAAATCTTCTGTAATAACTTTCCAAACCTAAAAAACTATGAACTTCCTTAGGTGTTATAGGCCTTGACCAAGTCTTCACAGCTTCAATCTTTTGGGTATCTACCCGAATACCGTCAGCTAAAATAATGTGCCCTAGAAAAGTCACAGAATTCAACCAGAACTCATATTTAGAAAACTTCGCATATAACTTCTGGGCCTAAAGAACTCTAAGAACAGTACGTAAATGATCCGTATGCTCTGCCTCGGATCGAGAATATACCAGGATGTCATCGATGAACATAATCACAAACGAATCTAGGAAAGGCTTGAATACACTATTCATCAAATCCATGAATACCGTTGGTGCATTTGTCACGACCCAACCAGAGGGCTATGACGGGTATCCAGAGCTAACCTACCGAGTACCTCTAACATACACCTCATAATCACATTTAGGTGGGCTATAAGCTAGCTCATATGCATCATACTCTGTAAGAACATGTATCGCAAAATAATGGCACGTCTTCATGTAATCATCAACAACCATGCCCATAAACATAAGACAACAAGACTTTCTATATACTGTACATCAATATGTATTATTGAGACTACGAAATATCTAGATACATGCACCAGTCTACGAGCCTCTAGATAGAATACATGAATCCATAAGGACCGGCAGGGTTTCCGCCATGCCAAAGTGTTCATACATACAAAAGAGTAGTACCAATAAGCTGCAGCTCCGGGACAATTGGAGCCTTTCTGATACTTAGCTGATAAAGCTCCTAAGAATCGAGTTCGTCTACCTGCGGGCATGAATGTAGCGTCCACAGGAAAGGATGTCAGTACGAATAATGTACTGAGTATGTAAGGCATAAATAACAACATAACAAGAAATATGGAACATAACATGAGATAAAGATAACTTGTACATCTGATTTCCTCTTAAGGCGAATACCATGCATGCTATCTTTAACATTTTGAATAAAAAATTTAAATATATACAAGTAAATTTCCCGACCATATAGGCACGGTGTTGTCATCATTAGCCCACGCCCGGGCCTCCCGTCTCCAGGGCGTAAGCTGCCCACTGTAGTGGTGTGTTTGCCCGGCCGCCTATAGGGCGGCGCGGTGTTATACTAACCGACCATGTAGGCGCGGTGTTGTTAAAATACATACATATTTACAAAGCATGCATGAGAGCCCAATTAAAATCTACAACTCTATCGGAGTGACGTAAGGTCGGTAACCTCCGATTTATATTAAGGAACAATCATCATCACTATATCTCACCTTGAAGGAAAAATTATTATAAGGTGAGATCAACAACAATGAATAAAACCAAGAAAATCATAAAATAAGCTCAATAATCTCATAATAGCATCAAATCCATAAGCTTTGGAATATCTAGAAATAGGATCATCGTCATCATCATTATCATCATAGGAAACATCTATCTTTAGCAATATAAGAACTTTGAGAATCATGAACTTCTAGGTTTTTGGGAATAAGAATATTATGGAAAACATGTATGGATTCATAAGAAAGAATCATGCGTTTATAAGCCTTAACATACCTTTTTGGTCGCCTTAACTTTAACTACTTAACGCTTGTCCTCCCAAGCTCGTAAATCTACATTCAAGAGAGTTCATGTTATTGTTAAGCTTATTGTCATATGCTTATCTTAGGCCTTCAAATTAAACCCCTTTATAATGCGAAATTCAAGTCATCTCTCGTTTATACTACTTCCCAAAGATTACTAAGGGTCATCAAACAGCCCAAGAATAACAACAACAATCAACAATGGCAACAACAACTATATAATCCAATATAACCCTCTTCGATTACTTTAAGAATTATATCGAGCGGCAAGCTTGTTTAACGAATAACAAACGACATTCAACCCTAACTCTCCTTTCATAATTCGGCCTACACCCTTCATAACAAATATATATATATATATATATATATATATATATATATATATAGCATATCATATTTAGCTCAAAATATCCTTAAATATATTCCTAAACAATCCATACTCCTACGCCTCATCCTTTACTTTCTATTCGTATATTTCTTATATTTTCTTCTCCATTTTTCCCACTAAAACATGAATGATCCCAATAATCATAGTGATCATATATCTAGGTTATAATCCAAAATTTACAACCATTAGAATTCATATTTAAACATTCAAAACAGCCCCTACAAAACAGTGGCTTAACTTAACTTATTTCGATGTAGTCTTGCGGTGTTTAGCCTCAAACAACTTTATCAACATCAATTTAAGCTAACACACGACCAAAGGGGTGTTATACATACCTTAAGCAGTGCATACAACCCAAGAATCATGGCTGGATCAGTTCAACTTCACCCTCAATCACTAGACAACACCATAGGTTTGCTACTCTTGTAGTTTCTAACTTTCTTGATGGAAGATTTGGTTGTTTCCACTTGATTTCAAAGTAAATTTCTTGGCGGGTGGAAGTTGGGAAAATACTCTAGAGGGTTGGGGAATGTTTTGGAGGTGTTGGATGAAAAATAAAAGTAAAACCCCTTTTCTAGAGCTATAGAGTCGGTTTGGATGACCTAGAGTCTTCGGTTACTGTAGCAGCGCGCACTGTAGCGCGTGTTTTTGCTCTGTCAGCCTAACTTGTAACGTCCATAATTCTCTGCTCCGATGTCGTATTGATGAGAGGTTTGTTGCATTGAAAACTAGACTCGACGAACTTTATTTCAAGCTTTTGAAACACCTTAAAAAATTCAAATATACTAGGAGATATACCCCTCTAAAGTTGATCAAAAATCTGCCCAAAATTCTGCCAACTTTTTTCAAATTTTCGACAAATTTATTTTCTTCGATTTGCTTGGTCCCAGAACCTTTAGGTACTTGCATAACATTTGTTAAGAGCATTCATTAACCTTATAAGGATTGCATGACCTCTCCAAGCTTACTTTAGTTTACTTACAATGCAAACGACGTGAAAATTTTTCGAGGTGTAACAAGATTAGTCAACCCGAATGACATTACCCGAAACTCAAAATAATAATTTCTATTTCTAAAGGCTGCTTTCGGAATGTCCTTCTCTCTAACTTTCACCTGGTAATACCCGGATCTTAAATCTATCTTTGAGAACCACTTGACACCCTGTAGCTAGTAAAATAAATCTTCAATTCTTGGAAGCGGATACTTGTTCTTTATTGTCACCTTGTTCAGTTGTTTATAATCAATGCACATTCTCAAGGAGTCATCTTTCTTTCTTACAAACAACACAGGTGCTCCCTACGGTGATGAACTAGGCTAATAAAGCCTTTCTCAAGCAAATCCTTCGGTTGCTCCTTCAGCTCCTTCAATTCTGCGGGAATCATTTTGTAAGGGGAAACAGTTATTAGCGTAGTATCTAGTAACACATCAATAGAAAAATCAATCTCCCGTTCTAGTGGAAGACCTAGAAGTTCATCCAGGAATACATCTGGAAACTCATTTACTACTGGGATAGACTGAATAGTCAGCGACTTTGCTTCTGTATCCTGGACCCGGACTAAATGATAAATACATCTCTTAGCAGTCATCTTTCTTGCCTTTAGATAGGAAATAAACCTATCTTTCGGAGATGTCAGGATATCCTTCTATTCTAAAACTGGCTCTCCTGGAAACTGAAAACGAACCATTTTTGTCCTACAATCAACATTGGTATAACAAGAGGCCAACCAATGCATACCCATAATAACATCAAAGTCTACCGTATTTAGTTCAATCAAATAAGCCATACTATGACGATCACATACTATAACCACACAATTTTTGTACACCCGTCTAGCTATTACTAGATCACCCACGGTTGTAGATATTTCAAAAGGTTTAATTGGCTTAGGTCTTACCCCAAATCGACCGGCAATATAAGGAATAACATAAGACAATATAGAACCTAGATCAATCAGTGCATATATATCATGAGAAGATACTGATAATACACGTATAACCACATCAGATGAAAACTTGAGATCCTGCTGCCCAGCTAGTGCATAGATGTTGTTCTGAGGACCGCTCGAACTGGATGCTCCCTCTTTGCCTCTACCATGGCCTATTGGTGCCTGTAAACTCTACCCCAAAGGGCGTACAAATAATGAAAAACCAGTTGTGGACCCTGTGGGTAGAACCATACCTCTACCACCTCTCGATGGACAATCACGCATCATATGGCCTATCTGACCACAGGCATAGCAAGCATCTGAACCCAAGCGGCACTATCCAGAATGTAGCCTACCACACTGAGTACATCGGGGTAAAGGTGGCCTCATCTGGCCTGAATCACCCATATAAGTGTGGCGTGCTTCACACCCATAAGCAAGACTCTACTGGATACGGCTCGTAGACACACCCTAAGATGAACTGTCCTGATACCACTTCTGTCACGACCCAACCTGAGGGTCATGACGGGTACGCGGAGCTAACCTACCGAGCACCACTTAATATACTTCTTCTAATTATGTCTCGGTGGACCACATGGCTAACTCATAGTTATCATAATCTGTACGGGCAAGAATTATCAAAATAACAGCTCATCTATATGATCATCATCAACTATGCCCATATATATACACAAGTCGACGGGTTGCCACAAAAATGATATACAAAAATATGAACCGGTAAGGAGACATGGAGTGATATATTGGGTTATGGAGCGTCTAACAATATACATCTGTCTACAAGCCTCTAAACGAGTGCATAACATCATAAAGAGGGGAGAGGACCCTGCCATGCCCAAATATGTACACAAAAAGGGTAATACTAATAGACTGCAGCTCCGAAGTAAGTGGAGCACTCCTATGCAATCGCTGATGAATCACCTAGGGGTCTAATCCATCTCCCTATCTACCTGCGGGTATGAACACAACGTTCACAAGCAAAAAGATGTCAGTACGAATAATATACTGAGTATGTAAGAAATAAAATACAACATAATAAAGATATAAAGGAGCATGAGATAAAAGAGGTAAACTGTACATCTGAATACCTCTTAAGGCGGATATCATGCATGCTTAGCTTTTCTTTTCTGAAAAAAACATTTTTATACATATATAATATAACTGTTAGTGCTACGGAACAAGCAGCCCGATCTATATATCATATCGTCCCGCGTCTGAGGTATCATCATAATCTGCCCACTACAGTAGTGTGCACATCTACGTGCCTGCTCGGCTGACTATAACACGGCGCGGTGTGAGAAAATACATACATATATATAAAGCATGCATGACAGCCCAAATAAATTACAACTCTATCGGAGTGACGTAAGGTCCGTAAACTGTCATGCCCCGAACCATGGCCTGGGCGAAACACGACACTAAGTGCCTTACTGCATGTGACCGAGTGAACCGCATGGCTTGCTGAATCATCATGAGGCATACATGAGAAAAAATATAACATGAATGTGATGATCTTTTATAAAACATGCGAATCATAAAGTTAATAAATTTTTTATTTAAAACATGAATGAGGAAATATCGTAAACGAGCCAAAATGAGTTATCCGACTCTGAATATCTGACATGACATGACAGACTAGTCTAGTCTATGAAACCTCTAACATAAGTCTAAACATGAAAACATACTCGCTGGGACAAGGCCCCCAGCATACCTTTAAATGCATATCTTATCATGAAAATAAATAAATAATAAATGTCTAAGCCCCGAAAGAGGGACGTGGGGCTCACTAACAAGCCGATGTTGCGAAGTCACAGTAGCGTATGCGTCACCATAAAACGATCGCACCCGTATCGTGAAAACGCAGGCCCCAGGGCAATAAAAGGGGATGTCGAATACATTGAATGTCTTACAGTATGTAAAGCAACTGAATGAAATAACATGGGACATAAAATAACATGATAAGAAGTGAAACTGAAAACCTGGATGTGAGTATGAGCATGAATATATATAACGTGAGTAAAACACATTAAGTAGGGAGAGCATTGCATAAACCCACAACATGATATCACCACGTTGGTACGCGGAGTCTGGTACCTCGCCGCACAAGCAGAGCTCTAACACTTTGCCAGGGGTATGAGATGAAAATATGACAAGAAAGTATCCAATCAATATTACATGAAGGAATCACCTTAATGGTGGGCCATGAGCGATCCTTATCCTATGGTGGCTAATGTAGTTTCAGGCTATCTGAGCCTTCTCGGTAATTCATACAACTCCCAAAAATATGAACATGATATAGTTGGCTAAGAAGCCCATGATTTTCGTGAAATAACTTGTAAGCATGATTTCACGAAATAACTTGTAGACATGGTTTCATGAAATAACTTGTAAGCATGTTCTGAAGTGATATAACATAAACATGGTTTCATATCAAATAGCTTGTAAAACATGGGTTTGAACAATATAGTTACATAATATACTTGCATGAAAACGTGCAAAGCATGAAAGTGTTTTCTTGGAAATAACATATTGATTTATAACTTACGTAGTGAACCTTGGGATGCAAAGTATGGTTTCATGGATTACGGAGTATGTATTCTCAATAACCAAAATGGAATATCAAGAACACAATAACAAACTATTAAAGCAACATGGTATATCATGGCGCGCGAACTTAGGGTTATCATGAGTATGGCTAAAACCCTAGTTTTCGTATAACTTCATATTTTATGAAAGAAGTGGCGTAGGGAAGAACAAAGATGTTCCCATACGTAAATAGTAACCCTACATACATGGTAATCCTCCAAACTTGTAATAACAATATGATCTTAGAAGAAGAATTCCAAGGTTTAAGTCTTGAGTCATTTATATAGGTTTTCTTGAAAACCCTATGTTAAGAACAATGATTTCATTGTTAGATTATGAGAACACATGTTAGAATTGATTTGGAAGGGCTTGGATTGACTTACCTTGATGTTTTGGATTGTTGGGAGAAGAACACCTTCTTTGTAGGGCATGGGGAATGTATAAAGTGAAAAAAGAACTGAACATGACGTATTTATACTTAACTGCATTGGGGAATTATACTGTCAACTTATATGGTCCGTATAAAGTTATATGGTCCATATAACTTGGACATATTTGACCATGATAAAAATTCCAGAAACTGGAATTTCCCAAATGAGTTTCCCGGACTGAATATACGGTCCGTATAATATTATACGGACACAAGTACGGTCCATATAATGTTTTAGAACTTTGGAAGAAACTAATATTTTTCCACTTGTTTTATACTGTCCATATAATAATACTCGGTCCATATAACTGGTCGTATAAATGGGATTTTGCGGAACAGAGATGAATTTATTCCCCACACTTCTCATCTGGTCTTCGAAGTCTCAAATCCTAGACGTAACCTAGATTAAAGGTATGAGGTGTTACGTAAACCTCCGATTATCATTATAGAATCTTCATCATCACTATATCTCACCTTGAAAGAACAACTACCATAAGGTGAGATCAACAGCAATTAATAAGATCAATAATCATGGAACAAGCTCATTAAAGTCATGAGAACATCCATAACTATAAGCTTTGAGATCTTTAGAAATGAAATAATCATCATAATCATCATTATCATCATCATCATGAAGAAATTTTATCGACAATACCATAAGAACCTTGAGAGTCATGAGTTTCTAGCATCTCTAGGAAATAGGACATTATAGATATCATGTATGGCTTGAGAATAAAGGAATCATGCCTTTAGAAAGAAAGGGTTAGCTTTACATAACTTTACATCTCCTTAACTACTTAATGCTCTCCTCCCAAGCTCACAAATCTGCATTCAAGAGGATTCATATTAAAGTTAATTTTTGAAAACACTCTTAAGTCCAAACTACAGTAATTAGCGAGCTATCGGAATTTGGGCAGCACTTCTCCTATTTTATTGACTTCCACCAAACTCCAAAACAACTCCCAAACATCAATAATAACATCAAAAATACCACAATCAAGGAATTATATTCCATTTAACCTCAAATTAATCCAAAATCCCCTTTTAATTTCACTTCATGGCCATCAACTTCAATTCAACAGTTTATGACTTCTCTTCTATGATTTTTTCCTCTCTAAGACTTGCTAAACCTTTAAAACAACTCAATCATAATAATAAGATGGATAACATACCTTATAATAGAATAATTTCACCTTACTTAGCTTCTTCCAAGATCAAGTTCATCACAACCTTGAAGAGAAACAAGGACAATCATCTTCCATGGATTTATCTTGAGGTTTTGATTTTTGATCTTCCCTCTTGATGATATGGAAGTGTTTGGAATATTGAAGAACTCTCAAGAACTCTCTATAAATATGGAGAATAAAGTGTGGAAAGCTAATGTGAAGATGGGGTCTTCTGGAATTTAAAAAGGGTTAACCCCTCCCCCCCCCCCCTTCCCCCGCATAGTTCGCGGTGGAGATGTAGCTCGGCATAGTGGATATGTGGCCACATCTCCCCTCCTATCCTTGGGTAGAGGTTGGGAAGTGAGGCCAACCATTTTGGGGAGTTAGCGGCCAGCTTGTGGGACAACAAACTCAGTTTGCGGCCGTATATTGGTATCACAAACTCCCATCTTCGCGAAAATGCATTCTTTTTGATTTGTTTGACTTGAAATCCTTATGGAACCCTCTTGGAACCTATATAAAACTTCATTAACCATATAACAGGCCCTGTATCTCCCTCCTCAAGGTAATTCTCAGCAATTTTTAACTTAAATAACACGAAATCTCCCCAAAACATCACTCAAGTTTCCAATCCATCAACGAACTTACTTCCACCAATTCATTTAACTCCGAAACCTTAAGCTACATACTTAAAATTATTAAATACCGTCCTTAACCTTACAAGGGCTTCATGTCCACATTAAGCTTGCGTTAGTTTACTCATAATGCAAATGACACGAAATTTCAAAAGTGTAACAGGTAAGTCCTTCCATCTTTATTGCTATTCCATATTCCATTAATCACCTTAGGAATCCATTAAGCATGATTGTTTCATTAAAATCTTGAGGATTAAAAGAGGGTTCAATGGGTTCTTCATTCTAGGCTATTAATTCCTAAATTATCGATTAGGTTAGCTTCATTAAGCATGGGATTGATGATTAGAAACTATTATTGCATAATTCCTTCCTTATCAGTGTGTAATTTATGAAATTGGAAGTTAGGGTTATACCCAAATTTCGGGGTTTTGCCTAGAATCCGAATTTAAGTGATTTGTTAGTTTTTCTAGCTTATGATTGATTGGAATGATCACCTAGAACATTAATTTCATATTGAGACCTATAGATTCCTAATTTCATCTCTTTGTTCATAAACCCCGTTCCATAGGTTGACATTTGAGTCTTGAATACTAGTAAGGTTGAATGATGTTTCTTCTTGATTCTAATTTTATGATTCGAATATGATTAGACTTCCATTATCTGGAGGCTCAAAAGAAGGGAAAGACTAAGGTTTGACTATTCGAGACTTTGCTGTTAGACTCTCCAAGTAGGTAAAGGTTAACCTTACAGACTTCGATTAGCGAAGCGTATGTTTAGATGATATCATCGGAGAATTCATGTAAACCTTCGGCTATGAAGTTGGGTTAGATATTATCTTAGGTTGGGCCTTGTTTTGTGATTTGGGGGCTGGCCACCCAATCATATTGTTGACTTGTCTTATTTTTTTTTTAACTTATCGTTGCCATGTTTAGACATCAGTTATTAGTGATTAGTGATATATCATGGCTATGATATTGCGGTACCTTACTTGATTGATGTTGAGATGAGAATTGTGATTCCATTGTGGCTTATTGTTTAGCCTTATTATTGATATTACTTGTGTCCCATGTGTGATACTGTTTGGGATTGAATTGGTTGTTGATGTTACATTGCATCGTGTTCATACTCATTTCTGTGATACATCAATATTGCATGGTTATGCTACTGATGATGATAAATGAGAGAGTGTACCCTCCGAGGTCTTTGTAAAAGAGCATAAAAGAGATCTGAGATTCTATGATCTGAGGTCATTATTGAAGCAGAATGAGTGTACATTGCCCGAGGTCTCTTGCCAGGAATGAATAAGTGCTCGATGCCTGACGTCTTTTGCCTAGATTGAGAGAGTGCTTGTCACCGAGATTGTTGCCGTGATGAGTGGTACATGTACTTCGCGGGTCCCGCATGGGTCATGATCATCGAGACGTGAAGGTATTCGGTCTGGGATGTGTTGTACAAAGACTGCATTGGCATTGCATCCATATTACATACTTCATTGCATTGCATTATACCTCTTGGTTTCTGTGTATGGTTGTGATATGATTGTGATGTATTGGATCGGAATGGTTGTACTGAGACTTGGAAAGTTGGGTTTAGATGCTATAACATAGGTGATGACTTGTTGTGATATGATTGTGATACACTGGTTCAGAATGGTTATACTGATACTTGGCACGGTTGGATTTTGATGCGATAACATAGGTGATGACTTGTACTTTGCTTATGGATTCGTGTTGACTTGTACCTTATTGTTTTACATGTTTATCTTGCTTTGTCATATTTATATACATTAACTAGTCTTAGTCGGCCTATGATACCTATTAATACTTGTTGTTTGTACTGACTTGCCTAGTATTTAGTCTGGTCATATAAGAGCATCTAAACCAAATACTACAAGACTGAGTGATAATACATAAATAGTCTCAAAATCATACCTCAGAATGGAAAGCAAGACATAATAACAGGATCGAACCTTCTCATGCTCACCCTAAAGAGACTCAAATCAGCAATCCTCGAATATCAGCCACAAGGGGTAGAAGTACATCCAACTTGATACTCTGCATTCATAAAAGAATGCAGTAAGTGCAGGTCAGCACAACAACAAGTACTAGAAGGTTTCATAGGCCGACTAAGGCTAGCTAACGTATATAAAGACGACAAAGCAAGATAAACACATAAAGTGATAAGGTACAAGTCAACACGAATCCATAACCACAATACAAGTCATCACCTATGTTATAGCATCTAAACCCAACTGTACCAAGTATCAATATAGCCATTCCGAACCAGTGTATCAATATCATATCACAATAATTCATCACCTATGTTATAGCATTTAAACCCAACTCTCTTAGTCTCAATATAACCATATCGAACCAGTATATCACAATCACATCACAACCATATCACAGAAACCAAGAGGTACAATGCAATGCAGTGAAGTATGTTATATGGATGCAATGCCAATGCAGTCTTTGTACAACATGTTCTGGATAGAATACCTCCATTTCAAGGCAATCATGACCCATGGGGGACCCGTAAGTCCATGCACCACTCATCCCGACAACAACTTTGACGACGAGCACTCTCTTGACCTCGACAAGAGACCTCGAGAATCAAGCACTCATTCGTTCCCCGCAAAAGACCTCGGCAACATACACCTATTTCGCTCTGATAATGACCTTGGATCACGGACTCTCATCTCTCTTTTACGCTCTCCGGCCAAGACCTCGGAGGCTATACTCTCTCACTTATCATCATCAGCACTATAACCATGCAATATCAATGTATCATGGAAATGAGTATGAATACGATGCAATGTAATATCAACAGCCAATTCAATCCCAAACAGTACCACATATGGCACACAAGTAATATCAATAACAAGGCTACACAATAAGCCATAATGAAATCACAATTCTCATCTCAGCATCAATCAAGTAAGGTACTGCAATATCATAACCTTGATATATCACTAATCACTAATATCCGATGTCTCAATGTGGCAACTAGCCAATAAGTAAATAGAACAAGATAAGTCAACAACGTGACGAGGTGGTTAGCACCCAAATCACACAACAAGGCCCAACTTAAGACAATAGCCAACCCAACTTCATACCCAAAGGTTTACATGCATTCCCCAATAATATCATCTAAACATATGCTTCGCTAATCGAAGTCTCGCCATAAGGTAAATCGTAACCTCCCTGGAAAGCCGAACAAAAAAGTCTCCAATAGTCAAACCTTAGTCTTTCCCTTCCTTTGAGCCTTGAGATAATGGAAGTCTAATCATACCCAAATCATGAAATTAGAATAAAAAAGAAACATTATTCAACCTTACTAGTATTCAAGACTCAAATCCCAACCTTTGGAATAGGGTTTATGAACTAAAGAGATGAATTTAGGAATCTATAGGTCTCAACATGACATTAATGCTCTAGGTGATCAATTCCCATCAATTATAAGCTAGAAGAACTAACAAATCACTTAAATTCGGATTCTAGGCAAAACCTTGAAATTTGGGTATAAATCATAACTTCCAATTTCACAAATTACACACTGATAAGGAAGGAATCATGCAATAATAGTTTCTAATCGTCAATTCCATGCTTAATGAAGCTAACCCAATTAATAATTCAAGATTTAATAGCCTAGAATGAAGAACCATAAAACCCTCTTCAATTTACCATTTTTTAAGGAAACTAGCATGCTTAATAGATTCCTAAGGCGATTAATGGAATATAAAATAGCAATAAAGACGGAAGGAATTACCACAATGATTTTTCCTCAAGAAATGCCTTGAAGTGCTTCCAATAGCTCTATTTTCGGAATGGTATTGAATGAAGGACCTAGGGCTTTTACCACACATTTAATGAATCCAACTGCCTGTCACCCGCTTCCGCGCCCCCTCCAGCGCTTCAGAGGCATTGCTTCTGCGGTCCCATGACCGCTTCTACAGTCATGCCTAGATATACAAGCCGCTACAGTTGCAGGGTAACCGCTAAAGTAGTGCCGCTGCCGCAGTCCTGGTGCCGCCATAATGGGCACCAGGCACAAGAAATTCCCAAGTTTTTACTAATTCAACCCGAAATCCTAACTATCACCCAAGACCATCTGCTCAGAAACCATATATGTAGACATACATAAAAACATGCTACGAACGCACTCGTAGCCTCTGAATTTCCAACGGAGGTCTATTGACCAAGTCAACCCCCGATACCTCAAAACTAACTTTTCAACCCTCAAAACCAACTTTCCAACCTATGTCCCAAAATGCCCCTGAGTGCATTAGGAACCGAAATGAATATACACACAAGTTCTAAAAGACCATCCGAACCTCTCAGAATCGACGAATTCCCGAAAAAGATCCATTTACCCAAAAGTCAACTTTAAGGCAATTTTTTTCGATTTAAGCCCAAATTTCTTACAAAGTCACCCAAATCATAACCAAGGACCTTAAAAAGTGTGTCAACAGTCCCCTCGAGTCAAATATGAGATAAACGAGCTCGGAAAAGGGTCAAAAGCTCAAAAAGTCTATAGCGACCAAACGGATCATTATATTAAATACCAATTAAACCATTGCTTGTCCTCGAGCGACGAAGGGAAAAGAACGAAAAAGTACCTGAATCGGCAAACAACTGACGATATCAGCTACGCATGTCAGACTCAGTCTCCCAAGTGGCCTCCTCAATAGGACGATTCTTTCATTGCACCTTCACAGAAGCTATCTCCTTAGACCTCAATCTTCGAACCTGCCTATCCATAATCGAAATAGGCTCTCCTCATAAGTCAGATTCTCATCAAGCAACATCGAGTCCTAACGAACGGCATAAGTACTATCGGTATAATACTTCTTTAGCATACACATGGAAAACTGGATAAACGCCTGCCAAGCCTGGTGGCAAGGCTAACTCATAAGCAACATCGCGCACATGATCTAGGATCTCAAATAGCCTAATATACCTCGGACTCAACTTACCTCTTTTCCCAAATCTCATAACAACCTTCGTGGGTGAGATATCCACTAGAACCTTATCATCAACGGTGAACTCTAAATCTCAGATCTTCTGGTCCGCATACATTTTATGTTGACTCTAAGCTGCCAAAAGCTTGGCTTGAATGACCCTCACCTTCTCAAGAGACTCCCTCAATAGATATGTACCCCAAGGTCAAACCTGAAATGCATCAAACCAACCAATCAGAGATCTACATCTCCTACCATACAAAGCCTCAAAAGGCGCCATGTCGATAATCCAATGATAAATGTTGTTATACGAAAACTCTGCCAACGACAAGTACTAATCCCAATGACTAACAAAGTCTATGAGGCAAGCCCTCAATATATCCTTAAGCATTTTAATGGTCTGCTCAGACTGCCCATCGATCTAGTGGTGAAAAGTTGTACTAAGATCCACTCGGGTACCTAACTCATCATGAAAAGCTCTCTAGAAATGGGAAATGAAGATAGTACTTCAATCAGATATGATAGAAATGGGAACCCTATGGAATCTCATAATGTCACGAATGTACAACTTGGCTAACTTCTCCAGGGTATAAAAAACTTGAACTGGAATGAAATGAGCGGACTTAGTCAATCGATCAATTATCACCCAAATCGAATCAAACTTACAAGGGTCTTCGAAAGACCCACACCAAAATCCATGGTAATCCTCTCCCATATCCACTCGGGAATGGGCATCCTTTGAGGTACACCATCGGGTCACTGGTGCTCATACTTAACTTGCTGAAAATTACCATACTTAGCCACAAAATCGGCTATATTCCTCTTCATGCAGCACCACCAGTAACGCTGCCTCAAATCACGATACATCTTAGTCGCCCCTGGATGAATGAAATATCGAGAGTTATAGGACTCAGTCAAAATCAAATGAATCAAGTCACCAATGCGAGGAATGCACGCGTACCCCTTAATCCTTAGAGTACCCTCAGAATCAATCATGGCCTCTTTGTCGTCACCTCTCAGACCCCAATCTCGAATCTTGCTCAGATAAGCATCCTTAAACTTATGAGTCCTGACCTGATCTAACAAGGGAAATCTTGCCTCCACACAAGCTAAAAGTCTGCCTGAGCTGAAATATCAAGACAGACGAAACTGTTGGCCAGAGTCTGAACCTCTATGGCCAACAGATGCTCGGGAAAAAATGAAACGGGCTAAACTCCCCATACTCGTTGCCTTACGACTCAAGTCATTAGGAATAACATTGGCTTTCCTTAGATGATAAAGAATAGAGATGCCATAGTCCTTCAGGAGCTCCATCCATTGTCGCTTCCTCGAACTTAAGATCTCTCTCGAGTAAACACGTGTTGAAGGCTACGGTGATCGGTGAAAACCACACAATGGATACCATACAAGTAATGCCTCCAGATCTTCAAAGCGAAAGACCACACTTAACAACTATAAATCATGGGTAGGGTAATTGCTCTCATAGATCTTCAACTGACGGGAAGCATAGGCTATGAATCTACCCTTCTGCATCAAAACAACACCTAAACCCATACAAGATGTTTCACAATAAAATGAGATGTCCTTACCTTCCACGTGTAATGCTAGAATTGGGGCTGAAGTCAAAGGAATCTTGAGCTTTTGAAAGCTTTCCTCACAATCATCAAACAATTGGAAGGGAATATCCTTCTGAGCCAATCTGGTCAATGACGAAGCAATAGAAGCAAAATCCTTCACAAATCGGTGGTAGTAATTGGGCCAAACCTACGAAACTCGAGATCTCAGTCATAGTAGTACGGCTCACCCAATCTCTCACAACCTCAATCTTCTGAGGATCAACTATGATCCTATCCTTAGACACAGTGTTCGAAGAACGCCAAAGACTCGACCTAAAGATGTCATTCATCAAAGTCATGAATGCAGCGGGGGCATTGGTGAGCCCAAATGACATCACCAAAAACTCATAATGCCCATATCTCATCCGAAAAGCTGTCTTCGGAATATCCTCGGCCCTGATCTTCAACTGATGGTAGCCTGAGCGCAAGTCAATCTTCGAGAACACTAAAGCACCCTGAAGCTGGTCAAATAAATCATGAACAAGAGGCATAGGACACTTGTTACGAATAGTAATCTTGTTCAGCTGGAGATAATCGATGCACATCCTCATAGATTCATCTTTCTTTTTCACGAACAACATAGAAGCAACCCAATGGGAGACACTCAGTCTAGTGAACCCCTTACTTAATAAATCTTATAGCTACTCCTTAAGCTCTCTCAACTCAGCGGGTGCCATCTGATATGGTAGAATAGAAATAGAGCGAGTGCCCAAATCCAAGTCAATACAAAAGTCAATATCGCGATCGGGTGGCATACTCGATATATCGTATGAAGATACCTCCGCGAACTTGCTCACAATGGCAATGGACTTAAGGGGTGGAGATGTAACAGTAGTGTCACGCACATGAGCTAGATAAGCCAAACACCCCTTGTTGATTAATTTCTTTGCCTAGAGAAAGGAAATAATCTTTTTCAAAGCGGGACTAGGAGTACCTCTCCACTCAAATCTAGGAATTTTCAGCATGGCTAAATCCTATTGTTCTGATGTAATGACCCGTTTTGTTATTGCTTTTTCAATACTTTTGATCCTTTTCTCAGCTTATTTAGCTCACATTTAACCTGAGGAGACCATTAACACGCTTCCTGAGGTCTTTGAATATGGTTTGGGTGACTTTATGGGAAATTTAGGCTTAAAGTAAAAAGAGTTAACTCAAAGTTGACTTTTGAGTAAACAAACATTTTTCGGGAATCTGTCGATTCCAAAAGATCCGGATGGTCTTTTAGAAATTGTGTGTATATTCGGTTCGATTCCTAATGCACCCGTGTGCATTTTGAAACTTGGGTTGGAAAATTATTTTTGAGGTATTGGAGGTTGAAACGGTCAAGGAGACCTCCGTTAGAAATTTTGAGGCCACGAGTGTGTTTGTAGCATGTTTTTATATATGTCTGCATATATAGTTTATGAGCAGATGGTCTCAGGTGATAGTCGGGACTTCAGGATGAATTAGTGACAACTTGGTTATTTTTGGTGTCTGGTGCCTACTTTGGTGGCACCAGGACCGCGGCAGCGATATCACTTTAGCGGTTATCTTGCCACTGTAGCGGCTATCTTGCCACTGTAGCAGCTTATGTATTTGGGCATGGCCGCAGAAGCAGTCATGGGACCGCTTAAGCAGTGCCGCTGAAGCACTGGAGGAGGGTGCGGAAGCGGGTGACAGGCAGTTACATTCATTAAATATGTGTTAACAGCCTTAAGTCCTTCATTCAATACCATTCCAAAAATAGAGTTATTGGGAGCATTTCAAGGCATTTCTTGGGGGAAAATCATTGTGGTAAGTCCTTCCATCTTCATTGCCATTCCATATTCCATTAATCACCTTAAAAATCTATTAATCATGCTAGTTTCATTAAGAGCTTGAGGATTGAAAGAGGGTTTTTTGGGTTCTTCATTCTAGGCTATTAAATCTTGAATTATTGATCAGGTTAGCTTCATTAAGCGTGGAGTTGATGATTAGAAACTATTATTGCATGATTCCTTCCTTGTATCTATGAGACATACGTTATTTTACATTCTTCGCTATTTCTATTATTTGCTTAATGAAGCTAACTCAATCAACAATATAAGGTTTAATAGCCTAGAGCAAAGAACCCATCGAACCCTCTTTTGATCCTCAAGCTCTTAATGAAACTAGGATCATTAATGGATTCCTAAGGTGATTAATGGAATATGGAATAGCAATGAAGATGGAAGAACTTACCACAATGATTTTTCCCGAATAAATGCCTTGAAATGCTCCCAATAGCTCTATTTTTGGAGTGGTATTGAATGAAGGGCTTAGGGCTTTTCACATACATTTAATGAATCTAACTGCCAGTCACCCGCTTCCGTGCCCCCTCCCACACCCCCTCCCGCGCTTCAAAGGCACCGCTTCCACGGTCCTATAACCTCTTCTGCAGTCCTGCCCAAATACACAAGCCACTACAGTGGCAGGGTAACTGCTAAAGTGGTGCCACTGCCGTGGTCCTGGTGCAGCCATAGCGGGCACCAGACCCCGTAAAACTCCTAAGTTTCATCAACTCAACCCAAAATTTTGACTATCACCCTAGACCATTTGCTCACAAATCATACATGCAGACATACATAAAAACACGCTACAAATGCATTTGTGGCCTCAAAATTCCCAACGGAGGTCTCGTTGACCAAGTCAACTGCCGATACCTCAAAACTAACTTTCCAACCCAAGTTTCAAAATACACCCGAGTGCATTGGGAACCGAACCGAATAAATACACAAGTCCTAAACGACCATCCAAACCTCTCGGAAATGACGAATTTTTGGAAAAAGGTCTGTTTACCAAAAAATTAACTTCGAGTAAACTCGTTTTAGCTTTAAGCCTAAATTTCCCACAACATCACCCAATTCATAACCAAAACCTCAAAAAGTGTGTCAATGGTCCCTTCAGATCAAATGTGAGCTAATCAAGCTCGAGAAAAAGATCAAGAGCATCAAAAAAGTAATAATGACCAAATGAGTTGTTTTAAAATCAAGGTGTTCCATGAGTTGGTCTTAAACTCGGGAAGTGGTCCACTTAAATGATTATACTCCAGATACAAATCACTCAGTGAGACATTGAATGAATTTCTAGACAAATCTGGTGCATACTAATTTGAAGCCCATTAGCAATCAAAGGAAGTGGACCACCGAGTGAATTGGATCCCAAATTCAAGAATTCAAGCTTCTTCAAGTTGACAAGAGAAGATGGAAACGGGCCAAAGAAGACATTATTGCATAGGCATAATATTGTAAGCTTTTGCAAGCTAGCAAAAGCATCAGGAATTTTTTCCTCCAAATGGTTGACTGAAAGATCCACTTGGGTGATTTGTGAAAGGCTCCTGACGGATTCCGGTATACTTCCAACGAGGTTACAAAAAGAAAAGTCCAAAAGTTTTCAGGCTTTGAGACTTGCAAGTGTACCAGGTAGTCCTCCAGAAAAATTATTGGAAGAGAGATCTAGCTCAATTAGCACATGGCTACTGCTTCAGTTAAACTTGTATATGATACGTGACCATACATGTTTGCTCTATGTGCTACTTGTTAGTTTCCACTTCTTCATGCGTTATCTAATCATTGTCAGCCTACGATGCTTATCAGTACTAGTGTTGTACTGATAATACTCTTGCTGCACTTTTCATTGAGTGCAGAGTATGATCTAGGCTCCAGTTCTATGCCCTACGACTGATACGCGAGGGCGACATCTTTCAGTCATTCAGGGCGAGCTACTTAGTCATCCGTGGCCCCTGAAGGACCCTCTTTATTTATTTCTATTTTCATGTTCGACAGATAATATGTAGCCTTCGAGTATTTTTAGACTTGTATTCCAGACGATGTTCAGCGCTCTTGTACTCTTTGATCAGATTTTGGGGATGTCATGACATTTCTAGTTATGATAAGTATTTAACACTTGATAACTTCTTTTTATTCAATTTTTTGCTTATTTAACTTGTTATTGGTAATATGGTTCGCTTACTCGGAGGGATAGTGCAGGTGCCACCACGACTCGCTAATTGGGTCGTGACAAGTTGGTATCAAAGCTTCTAGGTTAATTGGTCTAATGAGTATAAGAGAAATGTCTAGTAGAGTGGCGCGGATTGGTACATAGACGTCCACACCCATCTTCAAGAGGCTATAGGACATTAGGAAACACTTCACTTCTTTCTCTCTTTTCGTACTAGTTCTATTCGATTGGTATCTAGTTCATTCTTTTTAGGTGAGGATGCGATCAACCACTATTAGAGGCTAAGAGCCTGCACCTACACTTGCACCCGCATCCATACCCATTGCCCGGCAAATTGTACGTGGGCGAGACAGGGGGATGTGGCGAAGGGACGTGGCGAGGGCAGAGCGCGTGCAGCCTGTTCGAAAAGGGATCAAGCACCGCACACGCTCAAGACACGACGGACGTTGACTGCGGAGCCGAGGACATTCTGAGAGAGGAGATTAGGGGCTGCTGAGGTATAGCCTGGGGTCGCTACTATTCCTAATTTTCAGGAGGCTGTGTTTCGAGTGTTGGGGTACTTTGACGCGTTTTGGCCCAGGCGGGCATGATTCCAGTAACTCCAGATGGCTCGCAGACTAGAGTGGGAGGTCAGACTCCAATTGCTAGGGTTGCTTCAGGATTTCAAACATCAAGGGTATTACCAGCAGCAGCAGTGGCTCCCCGTATTGATGCTACTCCAATACCTAATTTTGCTTTACTGCCTATGGATAGGCCAGTGTTGACCAATGAGGAGCGAAAATTATTCGAGGGGTTCACCAAGATGTATCCTCCTTGGTTCTATGGTACTCTCGGGGTTGCTTCATAAGTTAGGTATAGTGGAGTCTCACGGGGTCGATTATGTTTCTTTCCAGTCGGTTAGGGATGCCAACCAGTGGTGGAGATCTTACATGTAGTGTCGACCAGCTGAGTCGCCACCTTTGACCTGGACCTAGTTCTACCAGGTGTTCTTAGAGAAGTACGTCTCTCGTACTCTGAGAGATAACAGGAAGGATGAGTTTTCGACATTGCAGCAGCCGGGTAGGTCGGTTGTAAGTATGAGACTAGATTTCTCGCTTTGTCTCGTTATGCGATGGCATTACCTCCCACAAAGGCTGAGAGAGTGAGGAGATTTATGAAGGGTTTGGACCATCCGCTTCGGCTGGCGACCTTACAGTTGGAGGCTTCTACGACCTCGTTTTAGTCAGTAGTAGAGAATGCCAGGAGGGTCGAGTTAGAGATGGGTCAGGCACATAGCGGTGGTGGAGACAAAAAAGCTCACAGATTTGATAGTTTCAGAGGTCCTATTAGAGGTGGGGGGACACCATGACAGGGGTCGTCATTATCCCTACAGCCGGCCCATCCAGTCATCACTGCAGGCTTTAGTAGGTAGTTCTTCAGGTTATAGTGGGTACATTCTGAGCAAAATTCCCGAGGTTCTTACTCTCAACCTTCAAACCATGGAGGGTATTCTGGTTCTTCTATAACAGTTCAGCAGCCTATAGCTAGAGGGGCATGTTTTGAGTATGGTCGGATTGGGGCATTACGCTAAAGAGTGTCCTAGATCCGAGCGAGGGCTCCGAGTTCGGACATCTGGGCCTCAAAGACCGCCAACTAGAGGAGAAGATATTCGGTAGCAGGGTTCGCGATCCCAGCAAGGGTGGCCGTCACCACTGCAGAGATAGTCATCGATCCCCCGGTAGGGGCAGCGCTCAGTCAGTGAAAAAAGGATCTCAGGCAGGTCGTGGTGGTTGTGAAGGCACACATTTCGAGGGTGGACGTGCCTATTTCTATGCTTTTCCAGGTAGACTAGAGGTTGAGGCTTTTGATGCGGTTATCATAGGTATGATTTCAGTTTGTCACTGATCGGCTCCAGCTTATTTGATCCGGGTTCTACCTTCTTTTATGTGTCCACTTACTTCTCTATGGGTCTAGATATGCTTTGTGATATGCTTGATGTACCTATTCACGTCTTTACTCTTGTAAAATATTTTATGATAGTAATCGAGTCTATAGGTCTTATGCGGTCACGTTTATAGGGCACGACACTTGGGTAGACTTGGTTATTTTGGATATGGTAGACTTTGACATTATTTTGGGCATGGATTGGTGATCTTCCTATCATGCTATTTTAGACTGTCATGCCATTTTAGTCTGTCATTCCAAGAAAGTCACGTTGGCCATGCCGGGTATTTCGCGGTTAGAGGGGAAGGGTACTCTTAGTCCAGCACATAAGAAGGTCATATCATTTCTTTGGGCAAAGAAGTTAGTGGATAAGAGATGTTTAGTATATTTGGCTCATATTTGGGATACTAGTGTGGATACTCCTTCCCTAAAGTCGGTACCGAGTTGTTTGTGAGTTCGAGAGGTTTTCCCTACTCTGATTTGCCCGGTATACCGCCTGATCGAGATATTGAATTTTACATTTACTTGGAGCCAAGCACCCGACCTATTTCTATTCCAACCTATCGGATAGCTCGACAGAAGTTGAGAGAGTTAAAGGAGCAGTTACAAGACTTGTTGAGCAAAGGATTCATTAGACTAGTGTTTCTCCTTGAGGTGCTTCCATTCTATTCGTGAAGAAGAAAGATGGTACCATGTGGATGTGTATCAATTATTGGCAATTGAACAAAGTAACAATCAGGAATAAGTATCCAATACCCCTGCATTGATGACTTATTTGACTAGCTTCTGGGTGCGTTAGTCTTTTCCAAGATTGATTTGAGGTCAGGCTACAATCAGTTGAAGATTCAAGCGGAGGATGTTCTGAAGACCGCTTTCAGGACCCGTTATGGTCATTATGAGTTCTTGGTAATGTCTTTCGGGCTTACTAATTCCCTCGTAGTGTTCACGGATTTGATGAATGGGATCTTCAAGCCTTACTTAGATTTGTTTGTGATCGTGTTTATTGATAACATCCTGGTATACTCTTGGACTAAGGAAGATCATGAGAAGTATCTGAGGATCGTGCTTGTCCTTTTGAAGGAGAAGAAATTGTATGCCAAGTTTTTCAAGTGTAAGTTTTGGCTCAGTTTCATAGCATTTTTGGGACATGTTGTGTCCAAGGATGGGATTATAGTTAATCCCAAGAAGATCGAGACGGTTAGAGATTGGGGCGAAGCCTACTTCGATGTTGAGATTAGAGCTTCGTGGGTCTTACAAGTCATTATCGCCGATTTATGAAAGGTTTTTTATCTATTGCTTCCCATTTGACTAGGTTGACTTAAAAGAATATGCCTTTCTAGTGGCTCAATGAGTGTGAGGAGAGCTTTCAAAAGCTCAAGGCTTTATTGACTTGACCAATTTTAGCTTTATCAGTGCAAGGAAAGGACTTTACTGTTTATTGTGATGATTCTCGTATTGGCTTAGGTTGTGTGTTGATGCAAGAGGGTAAGGTGATCGCGTATGCTTCGAGGCAGTTGAAAGTCCATGAGAATAACTACCCCACTCATGACTTAGAGTTAGCATCGGTGGTCTTTGCTTTGAAAATTTGGAAGCATTACTTGTATAGAGTCCATTTTGAGGTCTTCACGGATCATCGTAGTCTTCAGCATGTGTTTAGTCAGAGGGATTTGAACTCGAGGTAGCGTAGATGGATGGAGTTGCTCAAGAATTATGATATCACTATTCTTTATCATCCAGGAAAAGCTAATGTGGTAGCTGATACGTTAAGCCGAAAGGCAGTGAGTACGGGTAGCTTGGCGTGTTTGACTGTGAGAGAGGGTCCTATGGACATGGAGTTTCAATGTTTAGCTAATAGTATAGTGAGACTCGATATTTCAAAACACAGTAAGGTTTACAGCTTTGTGTGGGCGAGGCCGTCTCTTTTGGAGCAGATTAGGGCCTAGCAATTTGAGGATGTGAAATTGTGCAAGATTCGAGATAAGGTGCTAAGTGGAGAAGCCAAGGAGGATATTCTTAATGATAAGGGTGTTTAGAGGATTAAGGGACGCATTTGCATTCCTAGAGTTTAGATTTGATTCTGTTGATCTTGAAAGAGGCTTATAGTTCTAGATATTCCATTCAAATGCAAGAAAGATGTATCGTGATTTGAGACAACATTGCGTGGGGCAGGGATGAAAGAGATATTGTGGATTTTGTTTCCTAGTGTCCGAGATTGCAGGGTAAAAGGTATGAAAGCACGAGAGGCCAAGTGGTGTTGCCAGGATGATGCCTATTCCCAAGTGGAAATGGGAGAGGATTGCTATGGATTTCGTGGTTGGTCTTTCGAAGATTTTGGGCAAGTTTGATTCAATTTGGGTCATTGTGTATAGGTTGACTAATTCTGCGCACTTCATTCCTATTCAGATTACTTATAATACAGAGAAGTTGGCCAGGATTTACATTCGAGAGATAGTGCGATTACATGGAATGCCCATTTCCATCATTTCAATCAGAGGCATTCAGTTTACTTCCCATTTCTGGAGGACTTTGCAGAAGGAATTAGGAAGTTAATTAGATCTTAGCAGCGCATTCCACCACGAAAGATGGTCGGTTTGAAGGGACTATTCGAGTGTTTGAGGATATGTTTGAGCTTGTGTTATTGATTTTGGTGGTCGTAGGACCAATTCTTACCCTTGGCGAGTTCGCGTACAACAGTAGCTACCATTCCAGTATTGATATGGTGCTATTCGAGGTTGTATCTAGTAGGAGGTGTCGTTCTCCGATTAGGTGGTTCGATGCGTTTGAGGTGAGACCGGGTACCGACTTGCCGAGAGAGTCCTTGGACAAGGTAAAGGTGATTCGGGGAAAAAGCTTATCGCAGCTCAAAGTAGGGCAAGGAGTACGCGGATCGAAGGTTCGTGATATGGAGTTCATGGTTGGTGATCAAGTCTATGGAAGGTTTTGCCCATGAATGGTGTAATGCGATTTGGGAAGAGGAGCAAGTTGAGCCCGAGGTTCATTGGTCCTTTTGAGATTCTTCGTCGTGTTGGCGAGGTGTCTTATGAGTTGGCCTTGCCACCAAGTCTACCAGGTGTTTATCTGGCATTCTATGTTTCCATGTTGAAGAAGTACCATTCAGACGGATCTTATATCATTCAGTGGGATTCAGTATTATTTGATCAGAATATATCCTTTAAGGAAGAGCCAGTACCAATCTTGGATAGGCAAGTGAGAAAATTGAGGTCCAAGAATATTGCTTCAGTCCAGGTACAATGGAAGCACCGTCCGGTTGAGGAGGCCACTTGGGAGACCGAGGTGGATATGCGCAGTAGATATCCTGACTTGTTCGACAGTTCAGGTACATTTTTTATCCATCATTTCCCTTGTCGCTCGAGGACAAGCGATTCTTTGATTAGTGTCTGATGTAATGACCCGTTTGGTCATTTAGCACTTTTGGACTCTTTTTCGCTAAAATACCCTTTTTGTAGTTTTAAAAGGTATTCTTGACTTGCGGGAATTGGTGGCAAAATGATTTAATTGGCGAGTATTTTTTGAAATATAACTATTTAATGTGTTTGAATAGTTTACTTATAGGAATATGAGTTTCACACATATAAGGTACAAGTTGGTAAATAAAGTATTTGACGCAATTCACTATATTTTATACAAGTGGTTAAGTGAAGAAGTAAATTGTGTAAAAACTTATTGGGATAAGTTATTAGCCGCAACGCCACTCATGACTCATAAAGGGTTCCAAAATAATATATTTACGTTTGGCATGGAAAGAAATAAGGGAGAAACACTTGACACAACATAAGACCACCGGAACGGAAGGGGATCGGAGAAGGAAGGGAACCAGGTATGTTTCCTAAACGTATTTGATTCTTGCTGTTACCTATATACTTAATCATTAGGAAATAATTGTGCAAATGATTGATACAGTGAGGGATAATGGACTAATAATGAGATAATGATAATGAAGTAAGGACGAGAATAATTATTACTATATGTGGATTTGAAGGAGGAATGAGATTAAATCTCAATGAGACCATATTTATGGTACAATGATAGAGTAATGATTAACAAATTATTTTGGGCAATATTGATAGAATTAATGTGTAGTTATGTTCCCTGTACGTTTGCTTCCATTATTTGGATTAAAGTCACTGTTTTCGTATTTAGCTTATGGTGTGCGAAATTGTCTTATGCTTGCTATGTTTCAATTTCAATTTTTGTATACAATGGATTTATGTGATTGTACTTTAGGGGTATTGGGTCATATGTACAACTTCAAATTCATGGTATTTGAGATGTGTGGATCTAGATTTTAATTCTAAGTTAAGATTTTGAGGTAATTGAAAGTTTTGAGCCCTAGTCTTAAGAAATGAGAAATTATGATTTGAGAGTCTACCATGGATGGAATTGACTAATTTTCTTAATATAGGGCCCTTAGATTATGGGTAAAATGATTTTTAAAGAAAATCCTAGTTTCGCCCTTGTGGGTCCGAGTTCACTTTTCGGGGTGCGTTTTGGGGTTTCGAATATAAGTATGGCAACATGGGTGTTCTTAGATTCGTATTCTAATGTAGATCTCATATTTGATAGACTTTGATCATTCAGAGGCTCTACGCAAAGGAGAGGCATTGGTTTGATTGTGTGGCACCCTCTCGGCATTGAGGTTACGGTCTATTTTAGTTAGACTTTGATTAGAGAATCGTATGTAGTTGTAGAAAGTGACGGGGATAGCATGATAGGCCATCGGGCATGAAGTGGAGGTGAATTCTAATTAGGTTGGCTCTGTCAGCTGTTATGTGCGCCTTGTCGCCAAATGTGTTATTTTCTGTTATTATCACCTGTTTGTATCTCTGTCACATACTATCTCACTCATCACATGAAAATGAATTGTAATACTGATAATTGAACAGTGGACCGTTATATGACTTGTACTTGTTAATTTCATATTGGTGATGCTGTTGAGACTGATATCATGCATGACATGCTTTCCATATTATTGTTGTGATGATTGGTGAGGTGAGTGATTGAGAGACTCCGAGTTCTTTCTTGGGAGATTGAAAGTGATAGAGAGACTCTGAGGTCCTTGCCGGAGATTGAGAGTGTCAGATAGACTCTGAGGTCTTTACCGGAGATTGAGAGTGATTGATAGCTTCCGAGGTTTCCGCCAGAGAGCACGAGTGGTACATGAACTTCGCGGGTCCCCTATGGGTCATGGCTTTGAGGCACTGCCCTTAGCATGTGTGTACGAGAGTAGAGTAAGAGAGGTGATTGTTGCATTGCATTCATCCACTTGTATATTTGACTGATCATTTGGTGAACTATATCTGTCTTGGTTGATTTCATGATTCCTTTACACTTTACTTGTATATGATACGTAACCATACCTGTTTGCTCTATGTGTTACTTGTTAGTTTCCACTTCTTCATGCGTTATCTAATCATTGTCGGCCTATGATGCTTATCAGTACTAGTGTTGTACCAATACTACTCTTGCTGCACTTTTTGTTGAGTGTAGAGTACGATCCAGGCTCCAGTTCTACGTCTCGTGGCTGATACGCGAGGGTGACATCTTTCAGTCATTCAGGGTGAGCTACTTGGTCATCCGTGGCCCCTGAAGGACCCTCTTTATTTATTTCTATTTTTGTATTCGACAGATAATATGTAGCCTTCGAGTATTTTCAGACTTGTATTCCGGACTATGTTTAGCGCTCTTGTACCCTTTGACCAGATTTTGGGGATGCCATGACATTTTTAGTTATGATAAGTATTTAAGACTTGATAACTTCTTCTTATTCAATTTTTCGCTTATTTAACTTGTTATTGGGAATGTGGTTCGCCTACTCAGGGGATAGTGTAGGTGCCACCACGATTCGCGAATTAGGTCGTGACAATACCTGACAAGGTAGAAACTATCAGAGAGATCAAAGCAAAACCAATTTGGACAAGTGTGAGATTTCTAATGGAATCCTTCCTTTGAGAAAACAAAAAGAAAAGGTCGAGGTGCTTCAAACTAACCAACTGATCAATCCCCTATAGAATTGGAGAACACAAAAAAGTTGTTCTGGGAAAAATTAAGCGTTTGAAGATGATGAAGCTGGAAAAGGCTACTATTGGGATGGATAGTTCCTTCATGTTTGCTACAACTGAGGTCCAAACCAATCGCATGACGGGTAAAGCTATCGCAGGTAACTCCATCCCATCTATAACAATCCATACTACTCCTATTCCAAGACGTCGCTTTAGGATAAGAAGCAAAGTTGCAAGAAAGTCATACCAATAATTGTCGTCTGCCACATTAAGTGAATCCTTAAACTGTAGAAGTGCAAGGGATTCATGAGAAGAGCAAACTGGATCCCCAAATGAAAAAAGACACCACTTCAACTGCATAGAGTAGAAATATAAACAAAGAAAATAGTGACTGATAAAATTCATAGTGACTGATAAAATTCTCTCCATCTCTCTCTCTTTCTCATTTATGTATGTCTAATAGCAAATGCAACTAATTAATAATGAAAAGATGTTCTATCGTTCATATGGACTTGCAACTTAACTAGCGACGATCGATGAAAGCAATCACTTTATAAGATTAAGGAAAATCGTGACAAAGAGTAGAATTTGTGCAACTGTTGCTTGCCCAAACTATACGTCCATATTGAATAGTTGTCCCAAAGGAGACCCCAGTGATGGTAAGTTGCCTCGTTGGTTAAAGGTAAATGGTGGTAATTTACCCCTCAATTTTGCGATTTAGAGTAAATATACCCCTCGTTGAAAAAGTGGTGCATATATACCTCTGCAGTTATACAAATGGTGCAAATAGATGGAACTTTTTTTTTAAAAAAAATAATCATTTAGCTTGTTTTTAATTAAAACAAATGTCACGTGGCTTTAAAGAAATAAGTCTACCCATTTTTTTGTAGAGTTATTTTTTAAAAACTACGTGACATTTTTTCCCTAAGTGGGTTGTCTAGTTCGTTTAAACAAATATCTTTGTAGCTTTTTAAAAATAAAAATAAAAAGTCTACTCATTTTCTAAGTGACCCAGAAGCGACCCATCAGAAAGAAATTGACACTTTGACTTTAGAAAAATAAGCCTACTAAATAGGAGGTCTCGTAGAAGTCTCTGAATCACAATATGCACTCAAAAGAATGCAGTAAGGTAGTATCATTATAAACACTATGTAATGGTAGATATCATAGGCCGACTAAGATTAGTATCATGCATACAATTACAAAATCAATAAAATAGATAGATAGGCACAACAACACATAGTCTCAAGTACAATCAACAAAAATCATGCAACACTGAAATATCAGCCAACACAAGGATAAGGTAAATCCACACAAGTAGAAATCAACAAGAGTAAATCCACTCATGAAATCACCAAACACAATCGTAAATCACAAATTATCCCAACTCTGTCACATATCCGTACGCATATGCTAAATGGTAGTGTTTGACCCATTATCCATGACCTACAGAGGACCGATGGTGTCCATGTACCCTCACTCCAGAGTCTTACCTCGAATCACGAGCCTTTAACTAGGCCACATCCCTACCCCTTGTCAAATGTACCTTTTCATATTTATAATATCTTCCTCATCACAATGTATTTTCGTTCCACAAACAAACAAAGAATGAGAACAATCAATAAATCAATATCAGGGAACACATGTCACCATGTCACAAGCCATTTCAAAACTCAACAATCATTAACATGAATAAAGGAATTATCCAAATCAACAAGAAGAGTATATATGAATTCTTGCTTTATCATTTCATTTCAATTCATCGTGTAACTAATCAATCTGTATCAAACTGTAGGAACTATCAATCACACTTTATGTCTGAAGCCTTAATCATACTTTTCCTATCAATTTCACATCACATATAATCAACTAATCAACGTCTAACTCAAGTAGACCGTAACCTACATCAAGGTAAAACTGGAACAATGTAATCACTCCGCGATAGCTTTCCCTTTTCGCAAAGCTTTTGAACGTTCAAAGTCTAGAAATATAGAGCTATATGAGTATTAATCTTCTCAAACAATACAACACCTTGAGGAAGAGAACCCAACTACTTCTACCCCTTTCAAATGGGTGAACTATCATTAAGCGTTATTTTATCACAATATCAACCCCAATAATTATATTCTATCCGTTCATGGGTTTTCTAATCATTCTCACCCTTCTACAAGAAGTTTTTATACCAAAGTCATAATTTTTATGAAACCCTAGGTCTCAATCCACAAGTTCCACCATTAATAGACAAGTTCTCATCCTAGAAAGCAACAAAATATACTCCTAGATAATTTAGTAACAATAAGATCAACAACTCATTCATTAATCAAGGGTTTTCTCAAGTTCTAAGGTTTATCCCTTTCATTCACCATTAACGAACCTTTAACTAGTCATGGATTCTAATATGATGATAGAATTAACAAAGTCAGGGGTTGAGACTTACCTTTCAAGCACACTTTAGCCCTACCTTAATTTTTCACCACAACAGTTCTTGGAAACTGTTTTGGTGTTATGTGAGGAATGGGTTCAGAATAAAGAATATAAATCATCGGTTCTGCCTCCGGTCGACCGCTGCAGTGGTCTCGCTACAGCGAGAAGTCTCCCGCTATGGCGGACCTCATTAAGTCCCGCCTCCCGCCGCGGCGACCTACTGGCTGCTACGATGGACCTGCTGCAGCAGCTCCTTACCTGCTGCAGCAGCTCCTTACCTGCTGCAGCTGTCCATTTTGACCAGTAGCTTGAATTTTTGCACCAATTTTCACCCAAAAATCCCAACACCAATCCAAGGCCCTACAGACTCAAACAAAACATGCACAAACACATAAAATCACGCTACGGACTCACCCGCGGCCTCAGAATTCCCAACGGAAGTCCAGTTTTCTAAGTCACCCTCCTATAACGACCTAGCGGGTCGTTACATCAAATCTTTATGTAAACACAAAACTTTAAATCCTGGATTCGTCTCTCTACCCGTACTCACAAACCTCAGTAAACATCAACAAGTCATCAAGCACGTGTAGTCTGAAAGTCTAACTAATTAGTTTAATTCTATACTGAATCTTATCTAATTTCTGCTACTAAATTTGTAGGATTTGCACAAAACACTTCCTTTGGCATGGTGTTTTCATCTAAGATTCACTAAATCTTAATTCAATTGAGTTTTCAAATACACCAATATTTATTTCTCATCAGAACTGATGAAGATGAGCTAATATTTCTGAATTTAAGATATCCATTGACATCTAATTTGCAAAAATTGAAGGTATGTTTGGAGATTCAATGGTTCCTTGTGCTAGGGTCTACCGAAAGCAGCCTCTCAACCTCCGAAGATAGGGGTAAGGTTTGTCTATACTCTACCCTCGTCAGATCCCACTTTATGGAATTTAATGTTGTTGTTGTATTTGGAAATTCAGTGAAAAATTTTGATGTTTGTTCGTGATGAAAATGCAACTAGGAAAATGCAAAGAACTCTAGTTATTGTGTATAATTTCCATTTGCATTATACAGGGGTATAAGGTTTGATTTGGAAATGAGATGTTGTACATAATTATGTAAATTTAAAATAATTTGACGTGAAATGAGAAAAAAAAAAGGAAAATTGAAATTAAAAATGAGAAATTCTTACAGTTTGAAGTTTCGTACAAGGATTTTGTTCCAATTTCCACTTGCTCGACTCTCAATTTCCAGCTTTTTAATACGAGTATTGCAATACTTAGTCCAGACATCAAGTCAAGTCAACCCCCTTTTAGGGTGGAGTGGCATGGCACTCCCTGGATTGATAATTTTTTTATATATCTATGTTGCAATTTGCTTAAACTAGATTAAATATTTGATCCTGCCACCCTCAGTCGCAAATTAGACAAAAGTGTCATGGCTAGTAGACCTTTTACAAAGCTTTTCTCATGTGTAAGTCATAAGTTCAAATCTATTTGAACATTTTCCTACTCTCATTTTTCTTTGTGCTTTTTAGTTCCTTTGTAGTTTGTCTTAGGTCGTTTTCCTTTTCGGCTCTCCAAATTTTCTATTTATCTTTTTATTATTTATGTTGCCTTGCCTCTATTCTATTATTTATCTATGACCTCTAGTGAAAACACACAAAATAGAAACTCCAAAATTCCTTAAATTAAGTATTTCTTTTAATCCCAAATGTGTGAGTATTTAAATCGAAAAACTTGAGTCTCAATGGGAATTTTGAATTGAGATTAAAATTCAATTTTTTTTTTATAATTTCTTTTGTTTATTACTCCCTCGGTCCATGTTTACTTGTCTATATTTGACTTGGGACATTCTTAAGCAGTAAATAAAATGAGAAATGAATTGGATTACTTAATAATAAGGGTTAAATAGGTATAAAATGGTAAGTTATGTCTTGATTTTTCAAACTACACAACTTACAAGTAAAAGTGGATATATATTTTTAGTACAGTGGACAAATAAAAATGGACGGAGTGAGTGTATTGTAAAAATTTATGCAATTTTGTAATTGTTAAATTCAATTTAAATCACTTTAATACTTAAATTGTGATGGAAATTTCGTAAGCATTACTTAGGAAAAAAATGAAATTTACGATTTATTTTTGAGAACTTGTAGTTTATCTAAATCTACATTTACTATGGGGGTGTAATTTACCTATTGAAGAGTTTCTATTATTTTTCTTATTTTTCTTGGTGTAATTCCCTTATTAAAAATGTTATTTTACTTGTGCAAGTTTATTTTTTAATATACATAAAGATGTAATCCCCTTGGTGAAAATATTGATTTTACTTATGTTGTTAATGGATGTGATTCCCTATTTAAAATGCTAATTATGTTTGTTTCTTGATTTTTGAGATGTAATTTTCATATTTGCAAATAAAAAAGGTCTATTAAGTTGACCCGAATAAACTCAAAAGAGATGGATCCGACCCAAATACACGTTCATAACAAGATATACATTAAAGAAAATTGTGACACCCGCCACCTTCAAATCCTAGTTCCTCCTCTGTCTAGTGTGTACAAAAAAATGAATGCACTCGTATAGAAACTTCACAACAAAAGTGCAATTCTATAATATATATATATATATAATCGGCACTAGTCCATGGATGTAGCATGCGCAATGCATGTTCTCTATTTTTATTTTTTGGAAAAAATACATCGAAACCCCCCTAAAGTTGACACTTTTTTAAAAAAGACACTTAAACTTTGCTGAGGTCCTGGCATAGAAAATGTATACACACTCTCTTAAAGAGAGTGAGGAACCCAAAAAGCGGCTACAATTTCATTTTTCCAGGGATTTTTATATTTAAAATCTATTTTCCTATTTTTCTAAATTTTAATGTTTTCATTATTCTTTTTTTCTTTTCATTCTTTCTTCTTCATAAACCTACCACCATCTCCGCCGAATCCCCACCCCCACTTCTTTTACTACTAGCGCTTCAACTTTTACTTATTAAAAAATTTCATTACATTTCGAATAATTCTTCAAACCCATCAGATTTCAAGAATACAGAGGCAACTCTAACTTTTTTGTCCGAGCTTCAGCCCAACCGCTTACAAATTTTGGGAAACTCATTGATTCTTTTCAAAACCTTCATTTTAGTTGTGCTGAAGTTATATGAAAAGGGAGATAAATTAATTGATAATATTACCGAAATTTTGAATTTGCTCAGCTAAATGAAAAATTGACTAGTTTTTATTATCAACAACTCAACAAATTGCAGGAAGTAGTATGGAAAAAGTTTGAAACACTTCGTCTTAGTGCCAGTGAAAGGGGGTGGGGGACGGTTAGAATGAAGAAGAAGAAGAAAGAAAGAATATGGGGGAGGGATTTAACTGAAGAAGAAGAAGTACGTGTGGGTAGGGAAGAGGGGAGTCAAAAAGTTAGAAAGAAAAAATGAAAGAGGAAAAATATATTCTAAGCAAAAACGAAAAACAAAAGAAAATGTAATTTTAATTAAATTACAACCTGTCAAGTGAGGATAGGTGTGTGGTTAACACCTACTTTCATAGAATTGGCTGGGCTAAAAAGGAGGTAATAATACTAGTTCAAAGTTGTTTTGGGAGGCAATAAGACCCCTGGAAGGTTTAGATGTCTTACTGAAAAAAAGTATCAACTTTAGGGGGGTTCGATCTATTGTCTCCTTTTTTTTTTTTTTTTTAATTCAAACAAGTAATTTTAAGGGTAATAGCCAGTTTTCTTATTTTAAATTTTTCTTAAAATTTTAAGGGTAGTAGCCAGTCCTCCTCTCAGGTTTTGCTCCGTAACACTTACCTTCTCGTGGTTTACAATATTACGCTTACCTTGCTTTTTTGATTTTTTTAACAATTCTTTTATTTATTTATTTATTTATTATTCATGTCAATATTTACAATATGACAATTTTACCCTTACTAAAATAATCTACCCATAATTAACTATAAGCCAAAACTTTTGAAATTCAATATATAAATATAACACACAAACGGAACCTGGATTTATGAGTATCATCTTGCCCAATTCACCCTATAAAAATCAATGATGATTTCCACCACTAGTGGTAGGCCAAATTCAATTGCGTTCCTACCACATTAATTTGTTACTTTCACGTATTAATAATCGATTTTCAAGACTCTTTAATTCAGTATTTTGAAAAAGAAAAAGCTCAAAAGGGGGCACCACTTCAGGGTCTTTAATCCAGAAACAAGCAGCACAATCTAAAATGCAACAAATACGTAGGATTGAGTTCCAGTTTTAGCATGTCCACTTATTAATTAAAATTTGATTAGGTAATAGAGAGTGTGTCCGCTAATCAATTGCAAAATTGATCTCCAGTTTTTGATTAATTATCGATAAAAAGGATTATTTTGCTACTATTAATTTCATTTTTGATTGCTTTGGTAACTTTGTTTATAATTATCTTCAATTGCAAGGGTCATCTTACTATTTTCCAAGAAATTGCCTATAAATTAAGAATTCGAGAATAGGAAACAAATAGATAAAGAGCAATGTGAACATGGAAAATTCTCTGGCTTTTTATCAATGCTTGTTGAAGTTCGTTATTCGTAGGTGGCAACAAAGGTGCTTATTATTCTTCAAAAGAAAATTATTAAATAAGATATTCTTACAATTCATTAATTAAAAAGAATTCAAATTATTTTGTCAACAAAAACAATTAAGGAAAGTTGTCATAATGTAATTTTTGAACATTAATGATAAATAGATTAAGGAATTGTTACAAAGAAATTCACATAAGAGGTAATTGTTACGGAGCGAAACCTGAGGTACGTCTCTAAAATTATCCTTTACTTTTTTCTCTATCTGTTCCTTAATCTTTGGACATGCGATATCCCTGCTATTCCTATTTTCTCTCCGTAACGACCCGTTTGGCCGTGATAGTGCTTTTGACCTAATTACCCTTGTTGACCCTTCCTCCAGGTCGCGTTAGTATGATATATGACTTAATAAAGCCATTGGGTTGGTTCCCGTAAGGTTCGAGTATAAATTGAGTCATTCTTGGAGAAACTAATTAAGTTGACAAGTTAGAGTTGACCACGGTCAACGTCGGGTTAGGATGACCTCGTGTCTATGTTTTGAAAGTTCAAATATGTTATTATGATGATTTTGAACTTGTCCACAAGTTTTGGTGAAGTTCCAAAGAGTTTTAGATGGGTTTGGATTTTGTCGCGTTCTTATTCGGTGTTTTCGCCGGAGGTCTGTGGATAGAAACGACTCTAGATTGATCATCTGATCTTTTTTTCAATGAAGTTTGAACCATTAGATCCATATCGAAATTACGAAGCTATAGAAAAAAGAATCGTCGCGCTTCGCCTCCGGATGAGAGAGTTATCCCCTTTTTAGTGCGGACTATTCTAGCAAGGCTGCTATAGCGGTACCACTGAAGCAGTTTGGAAACCTTTGCAGCAGCCGACGGGGCAGAAAATCTCTATTTTAATATCCCAACTTCGAACCCTTAACCCCAAGACCCCAAAATTAGTTTTCAAGAGAGAAAGAGGCAAAAATCATCCTATTCATTGATGAAAGCATCTTGGAGGGTAAGTCTCCATCCTTATTTGTTCCTTTTCCTTTCTTCTCTAAGTTCCATGATTATTTTAAGGTCTATCAATGGTGGTTGAAAATCCTAGAACCCTAGAATTAGTAAACACTTAAATAATTGGTGGGTTGTTTATTTTGTTGTTGATTAATCATCTAGGAGTATAGATTATCACTTTCTAGGAAGGGAATTTGATTTCTATGGTTGAAATTGGATGATGAGATTTAGGGTTCTAATAAAAATGAAAATTTTGTCCTAAAATCTGTTTGAAAGGGTAAATTGATTAGAAACCCATGGATTGAAGGTTAATGATTGTAGAGATAGAAGTTATGATAAATTCACCATTAAATGATGGTTTCATCCATTGAAAAAGGGTAGAAGTACGTGGGTCTTCTTCCCCAAATTGTTGTTCTTGTTTAAATACATGGTTTGTTGCTTACTTAGCATCATATTGTTAGACTTTGACCGATATGAGGTGCTTCGTGGCTCCTATTCTGCATTCGAGGTAGGTTATGGCTTACTTTAGTTAGAATTTGATTAGCGAAACGTATGTACTGTGTAGAATTGACGGGAGAAAGCATGATTAGGTCTTCGGACATGGTGTTTTGGTTGGATATTAGCTAGGTTGGTATGACTTCTGATTTTGTGGGCTCGTCGCCATTACTTTATGTACTGAAATAGGAGGTATAGTTATATTCATACTGTGGTGATTAGGGATGGATTCCTATTAGATTGATTTTTGTTGATGGTGGCTTGTTGTCCTGTTATTGTTATTAGACTTATTATCTGAATTGTCGTGTTGTACTCAATTCTCTCTTATTGTGACACATATCATCGGAGAAAGAAAGGAATACCGAGTTGAGACCTGCATTGTGATTTATATATTTATGATAGTACATAGATGAACACTTGATGCATGGTTTACTGTTGAGGATAATATATAGAAAAGTGGAGCTTCGTGGTGATACATGACTTAGTTGTGAGGCGTACTTGCTATATGAGGAAGTAAAGAGGGTTATAGACTCTTATGTTGGTTAAGACGGTTTGTATAATTCATTTCATGGTTGAGTTGATCCAAGTCTTGATATGACTTGTGGCCTTGTGACTTGTACCTTTACTATTGCTTTATTGGTTTGCATTGACTTACTACGGTTACACTCATTTATGCATTCATATACTCATACATGGTGGAAATAGTTTGGAAACGATTCATGAAAGACTTGTGGCATGATGCCTTGTGTTTGACAATGATATTGCTAATTGTTCATAGTCCATACATACTAATGAACTGGAATACGTTGAGACATACATTGTGATGTGAAATTTGTGAAGAAGCTAATATAATATTCTTGTTGAACTTATAATACTATTTGATACGTGGTACTTGATGAATTGATTATTGAGAGTAATGTGACAGTGTTACTATACATATGAAAAGGCACATTTGACAGGGGGTGAGGATGTGGCCAAGTTATGAGCTCGTGGTCCGAGATCCGTTTCGGAAACGAGAGGTACTTGATATGGCCCCCGTCCGAGGTTCTTTCCGGAGTTGAGGTTATGCTCGGGTCCAAGGAGTATTCCGAAACGAGTGGTACATGGACACCATGAGTCCCCTGCAGGTCATGATTACTGAGCTATGACATCAGTAGCATGTGTGTACAGTGTGTATTTGGCTAAGGCATTGCATTACATTGCATTGCATTGAACATCATCATATTTTGCATTACATTTCATTGCACATCATCATATTTTGCATTGCACATCATTACATTTTATTTTGCATTATTATATGGCTCGTTTAGTTCTGATTTTGGTATGTTTGCTGAAACGGCTGTTGTGGTATTGATATAATCATTGACTGAGTTAAATTGTGGATTAGTAACTCTACCTAGGGAAGGAACTTGGGCTTGTGCGTATCAGATGAGATTATTGAGACTAGACAGACTTGTGATTTAGAAGCTTCATCTTAGGTTGTGACTCTGTTATGGGATATTCTGTGACTTGGATTTCGGTATTAAGTGCCTATATGTTTATCTTGTTGCTTTTACGCTTATATACCTGAACTAATCTTAGTCGACCTATGATGCTTACCAGTACATAGTGTTTGTACTAATACTACCTTGTTGCACCCTTTTTTAGTGCAGATTGTGTTCCAGAGATTTCATCTAGGCTACATCTCTAGCTTGAAGCTAGTTTGCTTGATTAGATCCAAGGGTGAGCTTCTGTCCATGCGATGCCACCTGAAGATCTCTCTTTCCAGATGTCTATTTTTATTCCATACATTCTTCGTTATTATATTTGAGATATACTTCATTCTTTAGACATTGTTAATTAGAGTCCTTGTACGATGACTTTCAGATTTTGGGGGTGTAATAGTTAGACTTCCGCACTTATATTATCTATTAATTATGACTTGTTTTATTTATTGATTCATTCACTTGTCTATTGACTGTTAATAAATGATTAAAGAAGTTGAAGTTGACTAATGATTAATGGGTTAGCGGGTAAGGGTTCGCCTACTAGTGATAATATGGTAGGTGCCCGCACGATCGATAATTAGGGTCGTGACACTGTCCCCTAAGCTTTTCATTATCTTAGTCCCAACAAAATAATTATTGTATCCATCTTTCTCCCAAAAATCTCTTAACAGTTATTCTATAAAGAATTAAAATCTTACTCAACAAAAGAAGTTACTATATATTATAGGCCAAAGTCATAGATGGACCCCTGAACTTGTCATGATTTTCCATCAGACTCCCAATCGAAATGTGACCATTTGAACCCTCGTGCTTGTACCGAGCACACACGTGAGCTCACTTGCCGTGACATGGAAAAATAGACCAATGACATGGAGTCATGTCATGTTACCTTTTTTTTTTTTTTTTTTTTAAATAAGTCATGTCAACAAAAATAATTAATTTTAACAAAAACTCTATTTTAAAATCTATTTAAATAATTAAAAAAATTGAAAAACCCAACCCATCCTCTCCGATATCCCACCTCTCTCTGCCATAACTCGCTCGCTCCTCCTCCGCCGCTATTTTTTTTTTTAAAATTTTTAATCATTAAAAATTAATTTTTAAAAAAACTCTATTTTAAAATCTATTTAAATAATTAAAAAAATTGAAAAACCCAACCCATCCTCTCCAATAGCCCACAAACGGCCGCCGCCACTACCGCTCGCTCCTCCCGCCACGCCGCTTTCTTTTTTTAAATTTTTAATCATTAAAAATTAATTTTAACAAAAACTCTATTTTAAAATCTATTTAAATAATTAAAAAAAATTGAAAAACCCAACCCATCCTCTCCCGATAGCCCGCCTTACCATCGCCACCGCCACATCGCCGGCCGCCGCCGCTTCAAAATCTATTTAAATAGCGTTTTTGTTAAAATTAATTT
>NC_081342.1:61617290-61726207 GCF_029784015.1 Lycium ferocissimum
CAATGTTCGATTATAAGTTTTTGAAACCCCAGACTTAGACTACTAATTCCTCCCCTTACAATAACTCTATTGTAAGCACACTCTTGAATAACTCTAGTCAAGCACCAAACTGATTCAACTAACTCTAGCTGAACCTTAACGCCACTATGACTAACTCTAGCCAAGTGTTTATAACAAAAGCTTGATAAAAACAAAATACCTACAAAACCCTTCTTGAAGAATTGTAGCTTTACAATGTAGAGATCACAAAGACAAAGACTAGACAACTCTAGGACTCAAAACATCTTCTATTTTTGAGATCTGGTCCTTGAACTTGTCTTAGCTTTGTTCTTGAATGCACCAAGAGAACTGTGGCGGCTGCACTTTTATAGATCTAGATCTAGGTTTTCAAATGATGAGTTAAACAATGCCAACATGTTGTTTAAATAGGAACTCAAAATGCAGAGCATGTATGGTCATGGAGGTGGCATGCAGACTGATAGTAGACGCTATTAATCGGTCTTTTTCTTTTAGCGCACATGCACCGTGTATGGCATGGTACCGTCGCCGGAATGAGTTGTCACAGCCTTATAGTCGTTGTAAAGTACAAAGGTCGTGGGACTTGATCAAGGACCTGGTCCTTGGCATGTTTATCAAATCATCAAAACTATGAGATGTCATAACTCATCAGCTTGCACTGAAAATTTGGGTTCCTCCGTCAGCAAATTACATTTTGAACATGACAATAATAAAAGATAGATACTAGCATCATCGACATACTCGCTGCTACATGGGTTAGTGAAGCCATCATAGTCAACACTCCTAATCAGAATCATAATAGCAATCATCAACATAATATATATACTGATCATGATAGTCGTCCCAGAAGCCGAAGACGTCATCGTAGTCATCATTAGCATTATTGGAGAACAAAGATCTGCATTCATCGTCAGCAAAAAGGTAATGCAAAATCTCATAATATAGAATCTGTTGTCTACATCTTCTTCCTAAATCCCCTTCAAGATCGATATAACGGCAGCCCGCAAGTCAAGCGATTGAAGGTGCGGACTGCCATCAAGAATGGCTTGCACTCCTTCATTTGTCAAGTTATTATCAATGAGAGCAAGGTGCCGCAATTCAGGCATGAATTGCATACTTCTGACAATAGCTAAAGCTTTATCATTATCTTGTGATGGTAGATATCTCAGTAAACCAAATGGATCGGGGTGCAATATAAATGACTTGAGCAGAGGGCAAGAATGACCAATAATTTCTATATCATCTTTACTAATTAAGGTGAAGTAAATGTGTAACTCCTCCAACAATGGGCAGTTCTTAGCAGCTGCAGCCATACCTTTAAGAAAGTATTCGGGAAACTTGACAAGTCGGAGATGTCTGAGCTGGCTGGACCTGTTAGAAAGGGTAACAAATGATTACCTTAAGAGAACTCCTATTTCAGGGGTGGCAACAAAAAGGAATGAGCAATTACAAGAACACCACAAGGAAAAGGACATCCATACCACCTTTAAGGAAGTATGTTGTTAAAACCATTAGTATAACATTGGCGTTGTTAAACCATTACTATAACATTGGCCAAGATTTCAGAATTAAGGTAGAAAAAATAAAGATATTATTATACGACAATAATCAAAGAATAGCGGAACGAATCATATGCCGGGTGTCTTTATGCCTTTTTGGTGTCGCATCCTGTTAGTTCACTTTTACCATACACAATCGAGCATATTATTAATCCCCAAAACTAAAAGGATTAGCAAATTTCTACCAAATGCTAACCATTTTATGTCATAGAGAAGCGAAAATATACAAAGATAAAGAGAAATATAAATCGCCCACTCTATCACAATTTGTTTGGCACTAATACCACTTGAGAGTTCAAACATTTTAAATCACTTTTCACGATGAAGATTTATCATACTACTTCATGTAGAACTTCTAAATATTAATGTCTAACTACAAGAAAAACAACAATTGCACCTCAATCCCAAGTTCGGGTCAACGTTCTTCAATGCTAGAGGTTCTCTACAATTTCTACAAACATGCAAATCTCTAAACTGTCACGTCCCAACCTCTAAAGTTAAAACCCTGGTGCTCCTGATCCTCCCATCCATTCTCTAAAGTCCGTCCTATGTAACAGTCTTTAAGTATTTTTGTTTACTATGTATTAAAATTTTCTGATCTATAGTAGCTTTGCATAGTTTTTAAGTATTTTTGTTTACTACGTATTAAAATTTTCTGATCTAAAGTAGTTTTGCATAGTTTTAAATATATATATTTGATTCCTAGAGAATCGAGAAATGACATTATGAATGCAAACCTCACCATTCCTTTCAACAAAAGGTTTCGAGAAGTAATATGCCAAAGGGTGGTGTATGCAAGTAAGCAATTGAGCATATTATTAATAGCCCAAAGGTGAGAAGACAATCACATTTTGACCATATATTAATAGAAAAAGAGTACCTCTCAGGACAATGCATTCTGGAAATGGACTCTATGCTAGTTACAAATATGTTAATAAAAGAGAATGCCAACAACCTCAAGCTAAAAAATATTATTGAAGATACCTTGGCACTGATAGAATCTAAAGAAGTGGTTATCAATCATTGCTATGGGGAAACTAACAGAGTTGCCGATTATCTTGCAAAGCTTGGTAACTCTGGATGTTCCTCTCATTATTCATGATGCAAATCAGTTGCGTAGAGGGGCTGCTGGACCTTACATGTTGGATAAGAGACAGTTGCCCAGTGTTAGATTAAGATATGACAAAGCCAACTTTTTTGTTAGTTAGATGTATAGGTCAATTTTGTCTCAGAGAATGTGACTATTGTAATTAATATTCTCTTTGTTGCTAGCATTGCTTGCAATCTGTTTTTGTATATTAGGGGTAAGGTCTAGTCACCCCATTTATTGTCTTTAATAATAATATACAACTCTACCGGGATTCATCCTGGAGAAAAGAAAAATTAAAACAGAGTACCTCTCAGCAATATAGTTGAGCTTGTCCTCGTTACCAAAATACTCTATGCTGACTTTAAGTAACTGGCCTTGGCTACGATCCATCGCGCAATCCGACATATGTTGTCCAACACCCTAGGCATTTTTAAATTATCACCGTCGTCATATTTCAAGTCAACAACACGCCACATAGCGGGGTCATGGCACACCTTCCACCAGGCAGTACAAACTCTTTGTGCACAATTCAGTATCTCTATCTTTCCCAGCCGCTGCAGAATGTCCATCGTGATTTCCAACGGAAGCTCTACCCACGGTGGCGATAACGGTTGTGGTGTAACTGTGGATAAAGATGACGCTTCCATGTTTTCCTATTCTTTAGGCATGTTTCTTTTCTTCTCAAGCTTTTTAGGGTTTTAATATTTTTCTCGACAGGGAAAGAGGCTGCCGAACTAGGAAGAAGTGCAAGTGCAAAAGAAGTTCTCCAAATACAAAGCCACACGAAAATATTTCCTGTGTTTTAGAGACGTTTGGACATCAAGAATGTCACGCCCCGAACTATGGCCTGGGCGTAACACGACGCTCGGTGCCTAACTGCATGTGACCGAGAAAACCCATAGGCTGGCTGAATCAACACGTGATATCAAAACATGCAATCATAAAGAATAAACTAACATATGTTGATCTACTAAAAAGTCTGGCTGAATATCAAAACATGCGGAAATACTGGTTTAAGTCTGAACATCTGAATATATATATATATATATATATATATGCGGAAATACTGGTTTAAGTCTGAACATCTGAATAAATAGCCAATAAGGCTAAAACATAAAAGTTTGCTAATATCTGACTAACTAGACTATATCTATGAAGCCTCTAAAGACGACGGTAGCCTAACCGTCGGGAAGACCGGCTAGATAACACCCGAGGAACCGGGCACACCAATAGCTGATACGAGTGGGTCCTAGCTAGCTGGATCGTCAACCTGTATGTCATTGCCTGCATCGCGAAATGCAGGCCCCCAAGCAATAAAAGCTACATCAACACATTTGAATTGTACTAGTATGTAAAGCAACTGAAAGAAAGAATATAAGTACTGAAACTAAAACTGAAACTGAACTAAACAGGAAAGTAAGAGTCTGAAGTACTCCCTTTTCTGAATGAAGAATCACACAAAACTGTAAATATAACTGTGGCTGATATGCTCAAATTAAACCTAAATTATGGCATAAGGCGGTCGGTGTCAAATATAGTAACCCAACTAGGTTGGGGTCAAATCCCACAGGGAATAAAGTGTGAAATAAATACTAATCATATATTTTACTAATCTCTAAAGACTTTAGTTCTATTCCGACTAGTGTAGAAAAAAGGATTTTGGTTTGTATTCGCTATTTTGAATTATTTGGAATTTGTTTGGATTAAAAGAACCAAAGTTGTGTCCCCACTGTGATTAGATGTTATGCTATAGGTATCAATATGATATATTTCTAATGGGTCGTAGTTTTGTATGCACTTAATCTCTAATGCACTTCCTAATATTTTCCAATAGTTAGAAAGTATTTCTTTTCATGATTTTCCCAAATATAGAAAAGTTGCAAGTAAGACCGATTAAATATGCCAAGTAGAACTCTTCTTATCCTAAGTGAGTTCATTAAACGAGGGTTAGCGCCCTAAGTCCTTGTTATTTATTTCAACTCAAACCCTAGTTCATCTTTCCAAACAAAACTAGGGTTTGTGCATAAGTAAGTGTTTGCAACCACTAACTAACAATGAATATGAAAATAATAAAACACATCACAACCCATTATATATATATGCAATGTTAGACACCCATTACATAACACCCATCATTTGGGTCCACAACTTTGATTAACGAAACTACTCACACATATTGGTCACAAAAGTAGTAAGCAATAATAGAGACATAAAGCTTACAAAGTGTAATAAAGATGGTGGAAATAGAATCTTTTTGTCTTCACTAAGCTCCAAAAGTGGTGTATTCAATGCTCACCCACCAATGGAACTAATATTAAATGTTGGAGAAAAATCAGATGTTGAACAAAAACCTAAAATGTTCTTTAAATAGGCTCCAAAAATGAACAACAACAGTTGACAAAATTGCCCCTGGTGGCAAGATCGACGGACCGTCGATCAGTTCGACGATCCGTCGATGCCTCCGTCCTTTGTTTCTTCAGTTATATGATCTATTCTACGGTGTTGTCGACCAGTTCGACACTCCGTCGAGTCTTCCGTCTTTCTCTCTTCTTGTTGACAAATCTTTTCGACGATACAAACGATGAAACGTCGATCAGTTCGACTCTTCGTCGATGCCTCCGTCCTTTTCCCTCTTCAGCTAAGATCATCACTGGAAAATTGAATTTATTGACGCTTCAAAGGACGGTCCATCGATTAATCGACGGAACGTCGAATCTTCATTTTTGGGTATTTTTTCCTTTGTTTTTGCTTTTGGGCCATCGTATTCCTAAAACACAACAAAATCACATTAAACTGACCCAGACTTACTTGAAAACAACCAAAATTCATAGTAGAAAGGTGTCGAATGTGCCACAAATCCGCGGCACATCAATACCCCCAACTTAGAATCTTTGCTTGTCCTCAAGCAAGTCAAACTAAACAACTACAAAATAAAAACTACAACTAAACTAAAAGAAAGTAAAAGTATCTACAATGGTGATTGTTCATAACTACCGGCATGTGCATTTTCAAGTCAACTCCCTCTTTTCTCATTTCAAAACAAAGTTCTTTCCTAATAACTTGTTAGAATTGATTATGGCGTTTCAATCAATGACATCACATTATCAGAAGTATCTATGCACACGAGTGTTCACCATTATGCCCTCACTTAGACCAAAGAATCTCCCACAAACAATTTTAAGATAAGAATAGGGACAAGGATAAATGAGAATAGAAAGCACTCACGCTCACAAAGAAGTTCATGATTTACAAGTGTAGATACCATATGCTTGCCCTTAATTTCAATGCCTAACACTTTCGGATGGTTCAGTTGTGATCACTATAGGACTTGTTCTTGGGTTGTAATGTAGGCTCGGGGACGGGTAGGATACTTATTTGGGAATTAGTGACTCATCCTCCTCGACACTACACATTCTCACTTTTTGCACGCCCATTCTATTCATTCTTCAACTCATGACTAAGATGTGATTTTATTCTTACTAGAATTTACAATCTTTTTATGAGACAAATTTTTAAATATATATATATATATATTTTTATTTTTATTTTTTTATATATCACTTTTCTCAAATTTAATCCGCTACCACATCTAGTTCTCGACTATGTAAATCACACACCCTAGCTTTAGGCTCTTAGCCTCTACTTCACACATATAACACCCCCCAACTTAGGCGATTTACCTCTTTTCTCTCGTAGTGTCAAGGAGGGAACGGGTGCAAAGATGGAATTAATTCATGAAGAGGGGAAAAGGTTTGTTACGGCTAATCAAGAAAAAAAAAGTCAAAGGCTCAAAAAGGGGGAACTAGTGATATTCATATAGAACGGGTTTTGGGCTTTTTAAGGCTAAGTGACTATTTACAAGGAAAGCCTCTGATCACTTCACAACCAACTATCCTAAGCAATATAGCATAACTTACTAGGCAAGTTCTAGATCCACATATGCCCACAATGAACAAAAGAAAGTTCTCACATGCACAATGGCATAAGGATTTGAACACTCAACTCATACACACTCTAATATCTATGATGTCATAAAAAAAAACCCATACATGTCAATTCATTACAACTTATGATAAGCAATAAACTTTTGGAGGGGTCAATTTCAAATGATTTCATTTCCAAGTTCAAAAATACCCTTTTCATTCCAATTTGTTCTCAAAATCCATGCCATAAGTTCAAAATCCAACAACCACTAAAGTCACAATTACTCTAAGCAAGATTTAACACATAGATATACTACAAGATACATTAGGTTACCCCACACTACAAGATACATCAGGTTACCCCACCCCCAGTAAAAAAGAGGGTGCATTATCCCTAATGCATCAAAATCATACCATCGCCCAATGGTGGAAGGGCCGATCTGAGATGCTCTAATCGTGCTTGCTCTATATATATATATATATAGTGTCTCTCTGCGTCGGTGCGAATGGAAACCTCTATTGCGGCTCGGTGGACCCGGAGGTGGAGGCGGATCGGCCACTGTGTACCTTGTTGGGATAGCACTAATGCTGGAAGATGCTCCTGTGAACCTCGTGTCTAGGCATAACTGACGAATATTCTCCTGAAACCCGAGGTCCTTATCCTCATCATCATCATCCTTGTCATCATCAACAGCCAATGTCTCAGTCCTCTTTCTCTTGAGACTTTCCCTAGTCTCATCTTTAGTCACCAAGTCAACTACTTTGATCAAATCTGAAATGCTAGCGACTGGCGCAGGTGGTGTCGGATCATCCACAATAACCTGCTCTCGTGCACGAAATGCCCTGATATCAGCTCTAAGCTGGTTAAGCTCGGTCTTCAAATCTCCCGAAGTACCATTCCCACTCTTCTTCTCAATAGTGAGTATCTGCATCTCTAAACAGTCAAGTCTCGCATTCATCCTGGTGTGATGCCTCTCCATAGCCTCCTGAAGAGGCTCTAACTCTGGTGCAATCTCTTTGTGAACAAACCTACCCAACTGCTGTAATATCCGGGTCACTTGCTGATCAGCTCGCTCTGCCTTGATGGTAAACTCTCTGAAGTTCGCTCTGTTGAGGACAAAGATATCCTTGGAGGCTGATGCTGCGGTTGAAGGAGGAATAGGAGCTGAAGTTGGGACAGCAGGCAGAGGTAGGGCCTCTGAAGAAGTGGTAGCATCGGTACGGATGGTGTGGAAACGTGGCTTTGTGGAAGGGCCCTCGGTGCCCGGATCAGCGTGCGTTCGTGTGCACCGAATCTATAACATGCTCGGTCTCATCATCGGAAGCTCTAGCGGTGAAGTACTAGTGGTCTGAGATGTACGGAGTGTCTCATCCCTACTCCGTGTGATATCATACACCTTCGCTGCTGGGAGAGTGGTGGCGAAGGTCTCAATGTGTCTCATCTGGGCCATCCTGCACAACTGTGTGATAAGGCACGGGAATATCAATGTTGTTGCCTCATGTGGTACTCGTGCCCGAATGGCTCTACTGATCACCTCTCCCAAATTCATCGGGTATCTGGATAGCATTACAGCCACAACCACTGCTCTATCCGGTGTGAGTATGTTATCTGCTCCCGTCGGCAGAATGCAATATATGACGAAACTCCACCAGAATTTAGCTTCGAAGCTAATATCAGCCTAATATATCTTTGTAGATAAGCTACTCAACTATGGTGCCCTGTCTGCCGGACCCCGAGCCATCATTATTGCAAACCATTCTCTCACAGAGCGCTCCGCTCTTCTTTCAAATTTATCATCATATTCCACTGTGGCTGGCTCAACGAAGTCATCTCCAAAATAAAACCCGTTGATTGTGCGGGCAGAGATATCAACATGCACACCTCGAACATACATTGTATCTAACGGAGGGGCGGCTTTTAAAGCTTTTTTTTTCTTGTGTCGCTTCTTTAGTAGCACTCTGTAGGTGGCATAGAATTCCCGAACCATGGTCGGGCAGTAGTCCCCTGGAGGCTATGTGAATGCCTCTAAATGATAGTGCTGGATGAGATCAGTAATCCGAGGGTAACTCTCTAATCCGCACATACTGATTTTCTCTTCTTCTTGAATATTCCTCCTCGGATTACCTCCGGTGACTGTAGTCGCCCCCCTTATGTAGTACTTTCTGCACCCATTATAAGGAAATCGGATTGCAGCTACCTCCCTTTTCTGCAGCCGCATCTGCTATTGTTCCTCATCTGAATTCAGTTGAGGAGTGGCTTGTTGCTCTGTTGCTACCTCGCTAGCACTAGCGGGTGTGGAGGATGACTCCCCCTCTTCAGACGAGGAGGAGTCTGGGACAGGTGATGCTGTACGAGGAGTGGTGGTTCATGCTCTCTTTGTAGTCGTTGGTACCACCTCCTCACGTGCAGAGTTGGAGGGTTCATCTCTAAGAGCAAGGGTCGATTGTCCCCGACCTTGGCCTTTTTTGGGACCACCACCCTTCTTGACTGAATTCTTTGGAGGCATATCTGCAAAAAGAACACCCTTCGTCGTTGAGACAACCATACAAATATAGAAAAACTAGGAAAAGATGCAAAACATGTGAGAATCTTAAAACTGCCAGTGGTTCCGTCGAACTGCTCGAAGAAACGTCGAACAGATCGACAGAGCGTTGAAGTGTTCATCGAAGAGTGACAATCAGAAGGACGGTCCGTCGAATCTATCAATGGGCCGTCAATCTCACCGTCGATCTAACTTTGGTCACTGTAATTTGTAAATTATTGACGGTGGAAAGGACGCTCTGTCGATTGATTCGACAGATCGTCGAGTCCACCGTCGAGTTAGTTTTGCCCCAACCTATTGTGAGGAATCATTCGACGTTAAGTAGGATGGTTCGTCGAGTGAATCGACGGACCGTCGAACTTAGAGTCGCATGGACTTGCTTACTTTGGTGCTCAATTGAACAGTATGTACATCTACTCAATACGATCCTCGGGTAGTGGTGCAAACCCTCTCATAATTGGGGTTACTTAGACTTCACCCAATATTGGCTCGGGATAGATTATGGAAAACAATTGGCGAGCAAAACAACTCTTTGGTCGTAATGCCCTCCAAGCCAAAGTTTCAAACAACACATCATTCCACACTTAGGCATTTTATCAAACAGGTGGCGGGCAAAACAACAATAATTTCATGAATGAGGTATGTTTGTCGTAATGCCCTCCGACTAAATGGAAGACGATGCACTCGCTCTAACGAGTCTCAATTCTCAGCAAGCAGTTATACCCAATGAATCACACATCCAAACAAACTACTAGCAAAAATAAACTAACAACAACAATACATGGAAGTCGAAGCAAACAACTAGTATGAACATATGAATAAGCAATGCATGATCTAGCATACCTTAAAATTGAAAGAAGACTTGATTTCAGCACTTAAGAAATGATCAACAGACAAAGAGCCACTACTAGTGTTACAACACTACAGAATGAGAGAACAAACAAGAGAGAGAATGATGGTTAATGAGAGGAATGGTGGTTAATGGGTGTATTTAAGAGAGGGAAAAATGGGGTAACGGTTGGGTAACAGTTATGGGAGTGGGAAAGGTGGAGGAGGAGTGAAAATTTGAAAAGAAGAAATGGGGAGAAAGAGAGGGGCGTCGGGTTGTATAAAAATTTGATAACCCTAACTGACGCGTTAAAAGGACGGAACGTCGAATGGTTCGACGTTTCGTTGAGTGCAACGTCATTTGCTTCCCTTTTTTTTCTTTTTTTTTTTAAATGCAAAGGAGAAAAACGCCCATCGAATTTATCGTCGATCAGTTCGATGGAGCGTCAAACCTGTCGTTGAAGGGTCATAATTTCCAGTGGCGAATCTTTCATGTGGTCCATTTTGATGGCGCATTCTACGGCTCGTCGAACATATCGACAGTCCATCGAATGCGCATCGTTCATCTGATTCCTTGGCAATTTCTCCATTCAACACTTAGGTTCCTAGACACAACAACAAACATCAAAACAACACAAGAACAAAACCAATGAATCGAAAAACATAATGCGAAAATAAACATGGGTTGCTTCCCAAGAAGGACACAATTTAACATCGCGGCACGACGTAATACCATTTTTGGTGTCAAGGTCCGGTGCTATGTTTCAACCGGTGAGCATTAACAATCTTGTCCCCATCAACCATCCAATGGTAGTGCTTTACCCGATGGTTATTCACCTTGAAAGTACAAGTCCCATCTTCGGACTTCAATTCTATCGAACTATTGGGTGAAACACTCACCAAAGCAAAAGGGCCGAACTACTTGGATTTCAATTTGCTTGGAAAGAGCTTCAACCTTGAATTGAATAGCAACACCGAATCACCCGGTTGAAAATCTCTCTTCAAAAGTTTGACATCATGATAATGCTTCATCTTTTCTTTATACAATGCCGCACTCTCATAGGCATGATACCGAAACTCATCCATTTCATTCATTTGAAACAACCGCAACTTGGCCGCTTCGTCCCAGTCCATGTTCAATTTTTTTTAATGCCCACAAAGCGTTGTGCTCAAGTTCAACCGGTAGATGGCAAGTTTTTCCAAACACCAATCGATAAGGAGAAGTAAATATGGGTGTCTTGAATGCCGTTCTATAAGCCCAAAGAGCATCATCAAGCTTTAATGACCAATCGGTTCTATTTGCATTAACTATCTTAGCTAAGATACTTTTTATCTCCCGATTGGAGACTTCGACTTGCCCACTAGTTTGGGGATGGTAAAGAGTTGCCACCCTATGCTTCACTCCATACTTCTCCATGAGATTAGTGAATTGCTTGTTGAAAAAGTGAGTGCCACCATCACTAATGATTGCCCTAGGAGTGCCAAACCTTGTGAATATGTTCTTTTTGAGAAAATTTGTGACACTCTTGCCGTCATTGTTGGGCAATGCTACCGCTTCGATCTACTTGGACACATAGTCAACCGCAACAAGGATGCACTGCATACCACGAGAACTCACAAATGGGCCCATAAAGTCGATGCCCCACAGATCAAAGAGTTCAACCTCCATGAAAAAATTCATTGGCATTTCGTGCTTTCTCTCTGGTGCGCCCCAAGGTGAGACACTTGGCCTTATAAATCCCTTGTCAAGGACATCTTTCAACTGGACTTTTAACTCTTTCAATTCTGCTGGGGCCATTCTATACGGTGGAATAGATATCGGCTTAGTGCCGGAAAGTAGATCAATCCCAAAGTCAATCTCTCTATCAGGAGAGACTCCGGGTAGATCCTCTGGAAACACTTATAGGAACTCACTAACAATGGGTACTGACTGGAGGGTCAGAGGTAGGGTATCTGCATTCTTGAATCGAACTAAGTGGTAAATGTACCCCTTAGAAATCATCTTTCTTGCTTTAAGATAGGAAATAAATCTACCTTTAGGTATGGCTGAATTACCCTTTCATTCTATGAGTCCGTCGGGAAAATTGAAGGTTACTGTTTTGGTTCTACAACCCACTGAGGCATAACAAGACTCTAACCAATGCATTCCCATAATTACATCGAAGTCTACCATCTCTAATTCTATTAAATCTGCTATGGTTTTGTGATGATAGACTAACACTGGATAGCCCCTATAAATACGTCTAGCTATAACTGATTCCCCAAATTTCTTAGCAATATAAGGGGGTACATAAGATAGAGTGGATCTTGGATCCATAAGAGCAAAAACATCGAAGGTGAAGACTGTTAGCATACCTGTGACAATGTCGCCACGAGTCTTTGTATCCAGACGTCCTGACAGTGCATACAGACCGTTTTGACCACCGCCCATATTTCCAGACTTTACCGTCCCACGCCCCTGCTAGGCTTGGGAATTTCGAGGAGTTACTGAATTAGTAGACTGAGCTATATTACCGTTACCTCCGGTATTCTGTCTTGCTGACGGACAATCCCATAGAAAGTGACCTGGCTGACCACACCCAAAACAACCATCCATGCCCAAACGGCATACTCCTGAGTGCTTCTTATCACAAGTGGTGCAAGTAGGATATTGGAAACCACGGTCGGTCACGCTGGCCTGTGACGGTGAGCTTGCTGTTCCAAAGTTTCGGCCTTTCTAATTAAACTTGGACCACTGAGATGGAGTTCTAGCTGTAGAGGGAGCAGGTCCTGATGACATATTCTTAAAGAACTATCGATTCCCACCTCCTTGAGATCCTCCCTGATTGAAATTACCAGCAGACTTAGCCCTCTTGTTGAATTCTCTATCTTTCTGCTTCTGCAGGTACCTTACACAAATGCCAGTATCATGAAAATAGTCATCTTGTCGTTCTGAGCAGCTGTATTGGCATCCCTATGCAATTCAAGTTTAAGCCCAAGTACAATCCTCCTAACTGCAGCCCTCATATTAGGAACCATGTGAGGACCATGTCTGGACAATGACACGAACTTGAGATAATAGTCCTGAACAGTCATGTCATTCTGCCTTAGGTTCTCAAACTCAGTAGCCTTTGCTTCCCTGACTTCGATTGGCATAAAGTGCTCAATGAAAGCGTCTGCAAATTCATCCCAAGTCGCAGAAGGTGCATCCTCCCCTCGGGACTGTTTCCATGTCTCATATCAAATATGGGCCACATTCTTGTAGCTAGAAAGCTCCAAATTCTGCTGCTTCTGTATCAGTAGCATGCATTATACGAAATACTTTTTGGATCCCATCAATGAAATTCGGCGGATCCTCATCCTTCTTTGACCCTATGAACACTGGCGGCTTCATCCGCAGAAACTCCTAAGTCCCAGAACTGTTCGACCCATTACTAGCACCTAAGCTAGGGGTCTTTTTTGTCGCTGGGCCTGGTTTGCTAAAATCTGAGTGACAGCTGAATAGCTCCCCTAACATCCGCGTTCGAAGCATTGGGAGGTGTAGCTGTAGCATTAGCTGGGGCGGCTTCCTGAGCCTGAGTGTTCTCTTCTGTAGCTGTATCAACGGTAGCCCTCTGGCTAGTAGATATATTCCTCTTGTTGTACTTTCTTTTCGGAGCCATTTCTGAAATACGTAATTCGCATGAGTTAGAAGAATTCCTAAAAGTACTGCTCTAACTGCACGAACTAGAGTATGAAAGAAGTGAAACAAATCCTGAATGTCTTGGTGGTCAACTGTTTATATGTGTGGGGCCCTCACACATATAAAGGCGACCCCACTAGACACGGCTTCATAGACTCCCTAAGACACTTGAACCTAGTGCTCTGATATCAAGCTTTGTCACATCCCGAACCATGGCCTTAGCGTAACACGGCACTCGGTGCCTAACTGCATGTGACCGAACGAACCCATAGGCTGCTGAATCAATATGTGATATCAAAGCATGCAATAATAAGGAAATAAGACTAACACATGCTGATCTACTAATAAGTTTGACTGAATATATATTAAATGCGAAAATATTGGTTTAAGTCTGAACATCTGAATAAATAGCCAACAAGGCTAATACATAAAAGACTGCTAATATCTGACTGACTGGACTATGTCTATAAAGCCTCTAAAGAATATTGAAAGATACTGTCTAAAACTGGAAAGACTAAAAGCAGGATAACGCCCCGAAGGAATTGGGGCTCACCAAGCAGCTGATACGAGTAGTCCTGGCTAGCTGGATGACATCAGCACATTTGAATTGTACTGGTAGGTAAAGCATCTGAAAGAAGAAATATAAGTACTGAAACTGAGCCAAATAGGAAAGTACGAATCTGAAGTACTCTCTGCTCTGATTGAAGAATCACCTGTATAACTGTAAATATAAACTGTGGCCTAGGGCCCAAATAATGTGCACAAAAACCGTGGCCTCAGGCTTAAGTAATACATATGCATAAACTATGGCCTAGGGCCCAAAAATACAGATACAGGTGTTCAACATCAAACAATTCATGATACTGAGATTGAGATATACTGATAGCATGATAATTGTTTCTGATTATGGAACTTAAGCCAATAACTGTTTACACACTGACTTAGAATCATGTGATGACAATACACAAGTCTATAATGATTACTTACTGGGTTCATGATAGTCAGAATGATAAATATGAACGAATTATGAAACTATATCCCTAGAAGATGGAAGTTCTACAATATATCATGAAACTAGGGCAAAACTATATTCTGAGTCAATTCTTGATGAGCATGAATAATGAGGTGTAGGGAGAATCATGAACGTTCCCTAACGTAGATAGTTAGCCTCACATACCTGTATATGCTCCAAACTTTGCAAGAAAGGTCTGAACTTTGAAAAGGATCCCAAAAGGCTAAGTCTTGAACCCTTATATAGGTTTTCTTAAAAACCCTAGGTTAAGAAAAATGAATTCTTGCTTAATGTTCATAAATGTATGTTAGAATCTACTTGGAATAGGCTACGATTGCTTACCTTAGTGTTCTTGGTGATGGAGGAGGAAAGCAGGTCGTTCTAGGGTTCAGGAATTTGAAAAATAATAAAATAAGGTTGAGTCTGTGTATTTATATTATTCACTAAAGCGGATGAAGTATGGATGCAAAGTATATCCCGTACTTTGAAGTACGGGCCGCACCTTGTGGCCCATACCTGGAATGTCAAATTCCAGTGAGTAGTTAATTTCCCTGGTGAAGTGCGGGCGCCAGGTACGTCCCGTACTTTGAAGTACGGGCTGTACCTTGTGCCCCGTACCTAGAATGTCAAATTCGAGTGAGTAACTATTTTTCCTGTTGAAGAATGGGACAAAAGTACGTCCTATCCTTCCAAGTGCGTCTCGCACTTGAAGTATGACCTGTACTTGACCTGAAATTTCCAGTTTCCAGCTCCAATACTTCTGTCTGATTTTCTATGTCTAGAATCATGGTCAAAGCTTAGTTGAAGGTCTGCGGTGTAACAAGTATAATGCTGCCTGCCATTTACAAGTAAACAACCGTTAGCACCTAACCATTGTCTCATTCAACAACCTTGAGGACAAGGTTGATTTCAAGCGGGATGGATTGTAATGAACCCGAGGCACATGGGAAGAACGTGACAATTCCCTCTCATATATATACACGGGGATTAGCTTAAAATGGTTATGCGTGAAATTTGCTATTGCTAATTCTCTCTCTTCATATCTCTGTTCTCTCTTTCTCTCCTCTTTCCTCTTCTTCTTCTCTATTCAATTCCTCCATTTTTACATAATTCTCCACTTCCATTGCAAGGAATTATCACAGCTTAGAAACATTTATAGTTGGATTAGATTCATTCAATTGCAACCCTATTTGTAATAGACTTGATCGTCTAATAAAATTCCCCAATTTCTGTGTTCGATCTTCTCTTTTACTTCAAGTACATTACAATCAATTTCTAAGTCCATGAATCACAGGTTCAGAAATCATCTAATGTAGCATCAACAACAATATCGGTCAACAATCAACCCATTACAATTTTTGAAAGGTCAAAATTATTAATTTTCTTTTACTTCCATGTTACGACAGGACAATGTCCCAAATCAACGAAGACAAAAACAGAGACCATTGTACAACCCTAAGCAGTACTCCAGCAATTCTGATTATTAAAATAATTACAGAAATGGAAAGTAGAAGAGAAAACTTTCAAAATCATTGAACCACAGTGAGCACTGAACTTTCCAGTTATCAATTTCTACTGACTGCAAATGCTTCAGTAAGTTTGATATGAAAACATTAATTACTAAACTTCAATTTCAGCATTCAAATCAGTCCGACCTATGCATAGAGGTTTAGAACAATCCAAATTTTTTCATTTGTTGGAAAATTTGCTGCATCGCGAAATATCTTTCACGTGCGAGATCAAACAGAAGAAACATTACGATCAAGAAGCATTAAGATCTTACTGAGTTTCCTTTTATTGAACACGAATTAGAGATCAGCTAAATTTCTAGGAGAAATTACGTTGTTGGTAGTTTATTAAGCTATTTATTAATATAGATCAAAACTCACATGTGCTAAGTGAATATCACCAATACGAAATCCTCGACTTAAGGTGTCTAAAACACCTGCTTCAATTCTCTGAGCAGCCTTCTCCTCACCTAGGCCATATATATTTCAAAAGCATAACAACACTGAGCACTGTTTCTAAAGGGTTTGCTTTATCATGCATGTTTAAAGTTAGCTTGTAAAATGTAAGCATATACATATGCAGGGGTGGATCTATGTACAACCGTGGGAGTGCCACGCTACCTGGACGTCTCGGGTGAAATTTTGTATATATATATATGTATGTTTGTATAAGAAATATTATAACTATAGGTCTTGCCACCCGCAGTTACAATCCTGTGCATAGTGCCAGTGGTCACAAGTCAGTATTTCACTGTCGGAGGTCGCAAGTTCGAACCCATATAGATATACTTTTAAAGCTAGTTTAGCTTGTACATACCAACTTCATAATTAGTTCTCCCTGACTACCTGATTAGTAACTTAACTTTGTCTGTGATTGTCAACAGTGGCGGATTCAGGATTTTCATTCAGGGGGTTCGAAAAAACAAATATAAAAAATAATGTTGTTCCTCGGATTAGAACCTGGGACGCTGGAGAGAATTTTGAACACCCTGGACATTTCAAGCTTAGCTTAACCTAACAACCTAATATGAACAGCTAGACGAAAAGTTAAAACTAAAATAAGTACATGTCAGTGGCGGATTCAGGATTTTCATTCAGGGGGTTCGAAAAAACAAACATAAAAAATAATGTTGTCCCTCGGATTCAAACCTGGGACGCTGGAGAGAATTTTAAACACCCTAGACCGCTTGAGCTAACCTTTTGCATTTGTTTAGGGTTTCAAAACTTACATATGTACATGAACACAGAAAATCTATCCTATATAGGGTGTAATTTTTTGCCAAGTGAAGGCCACCTAAATCCGCCCCTGATTGTCAGGTGGTTTGAATCCAACTAAGACTTTCCCTTTTTGGTAAATATTTTAAGCAGCCGTTATTAAAAAAAATTGTGGTTAAGCTAGGTTTGAACCCTAGACTTCCTCAAGCTTTTGAGTCTTCCAAACCAACGAGTCAAGGCTCTCTATTGTGTAAACAAGTGTGTGTGTGTTTATATATATATACTAGTATTCAGTCACGTGTGTTGCACGTGTATTCCATGCTAATCGGTATAAACATATAAAAATTGGATAAATAATATTTGAATAATGAGGCATAGGAAGAGGCAAAGAGCAATTAACGTAAGTGAACTAGGACGGTTGAGCACAAACGACCTTATAGTTGTGCACGTCTATTCTGTATAACCCAATGGCTAGGCTATGAAGCCTAGTATTCTCAGTAGGACCAACGCAAATATTGAGTAGTTAGAAAAGTGTAGTAGTTTGATCCAAATTGTGACTATAAAATGTAGGTATAATACATAAACAGACCCTTAAACTTGGCCTCAGCTGGCAAGTATGCCCTCCAACTTTGGGTGTGCACAAGTAGGCACCTCAACTTGTATAAAGTTGAACACGTAAACACAAATGCTTACGTGGCACTGACGTGGCCCCCTAAAATTTATGTGCCACATCAGTGTCATGTCAGTATTTGTGTTCACATGTTCAACTCTAGACAAGTTTAGGTGCCTACTTGTGCACACTCAAAGTTGGAGGGTATATTTTGTCACAACCCGACGAGGAGTATGACGGGCTCTGCCCCGTGGGCCAAAGACCACCTAACTTAACGGTTACTTTAAATATCATATACTGTAATTCAAAGGATACCTGCACGTAGAAAAGGCCCAACATAAAAATATCCAATAATCCAACATCTCTATACATAAGCGAGCCGACAAGGTCGCTATAACATCACGAGTATCATAAAGCCGACAAGGCTAACAGGATAATATCACAGACCAAAACAATGTCAACATGGCCATATACAATACTTACATACCCCACTGCGTCCATGAGCCTCTAAGAGTGTACATATAAACATCTATTACACTAGCAGATAAGTACCAAAAGATAGCAAGCCCGGAGTAGTGGCACTGCGACACGGTGGAAGTGAAAAATCTCTTTGCGACCGCTCCTCAATAACCCTGTCAGAGCCTGCAGCACGAAATGCAGCGTCCCATGCAATGGGACGTCAGTACGGATAAAAATACTGAGTATATAAGGCAGGAAGTAATAACATAAGTAGGACGGGAATATAAATAGAGTTGAGGTAACTTGTCATCTGAGAACTTACAATATGCAATACATGAATCTTAACACCATAGGTAAGTAAGCATATGTATATATGTATGTATATCATATAAGTGTTAGTGATGCGGAACGTGCATCCCGATCCATATACGTTAGTGTCGAGGAACATACGGCCCGATTCATAAATATAATATGTTAGTGCCGAAGAACGTACGGCCCGATCCATAAATATAATATGCTAGATATACATAATGTAAATAGTGTGCATGAAAGATCATATGAAAGCTACAACTTTATCGGAGTGACGTGTTATATCCCGTATTTTGTACATTGGGATAGTTTAAGCTAATCGCGATAAGTTAAGGACAAGACTATTTTGGAATACGAGGTAGAGACTTTTAACCTCCGATGTCGTCTCAATGCACAAGTTGCTTATAAATTTTATTGGTATGAAAATATCAAGGGAGATTAAAGATTAAGAAGCTAGATATTTCATGAAAAGGCCACATGTGGCCGTGTGGGCTCCCACCCATGGCTTGGCCAAATTTGATTGACTCGAAGCCATGAGTGGGGCATGTGTCCACCTTGTATGAATTATATATATAGATAAGTGATGACAAAGCAAGACAATTATTCATCATTTCACAACTTAAGAAACTTGGAGAAGAGAGGAGAAACATTCGGCCATGGCTAGCCGAAAATTTGGTGCCCATGAATATTGATCAAAAAATAATTTTCTTCTAGTAGTCCAATCAATTGGAAGGTCCCTAGTAACGTGGAGTAGTTATTGGAACAATCAAAACATTCATTTTTGCAACTTACAAACCCTAGCCAAGTTGAGAGTTAAGTGGAAAAGGTAAGGTTTAATCTTCTTTTGCATGTATTATGGATGGTTTGAACGTGTTGTAGTGTGTAGAAATGAATGAAATTCATGGAACCATATGTGTAGGTGTTGAGCCGTGTAGGGGCTGTTCTATGTAGGAATGATGAACTAAATTTACTTAGTATTTTTGGTTGTTGTTGTTGTTGTGGATTCTATGATGCAAATGAAGGTTTAATGGTTCAAGTTGGAGTTGTAATTATTTTTGGGCTGTTGTAGAAGCTAATATGATGTTAATATAGTTTCTTGCATTTGTGTAAATGATGTTGTTAACGTGTGGTTGTTGGCATAGTTCATGAATTTGGAAGAAAAGAATGTGTTGTGTTGCTCTTGTCGAGTTTGGAAGATTTCGAGTGGTGTTGTATGTTGGTTGGGCTGTTTTGAATATTGTGCGGGTTGTCCGAAGTGTTCTCGAGTCTTGTTTGAATGGTCTCGGGCTAGTACTTGAACGTGTGATCATTGGTGTTGGCTTGATTGTATGTGGTTGACTTGAATGTAATTGGAATGCCGTCGAATTTTGTAGAAAGGAGTTACTAACGTTAGAATGCGTTTTGAATTAATTGTTGATGTTGTTAATATGGTTGTTGGTATTGTTGTTGATGATTTGGCCGAGTGGAATTCTCGGGGTTTGTTGAATTTATAAAGGAAATGCTGCCCGAATTTCTATAAATGAAGTGCTAGTTTAGGATTGGATTCTTAAGTACCTATAGCTAATGTTTGGTATCTAATGACGTTGTTGTAGATCTTGGGAAGCCCGAGACTTAAGTTCGGATTAACTTAGGAAGCGGACAAGGTATGTAAAGCCTATCCCTTCTTTCTTTTGGCATGTCTTAGATTTAAGTGGGATACGATACGAGCCTTGGGGTAACTCTATTCATAAGTTCCGAGCATGTTTACGACTCTTATTCACTTTTTGATATTAGCATTCTTAATATAGTCGAGCTATTGCCCTCGAGTCTTTTGTATGATTGGATAGTACATAATGCATAGAGAGATCCTATTCCTAAAGGATTCTATAATGAATAATGTCCGTAACTTTCATAGGCGGCCTCGGATTGCTTTGATACGTTCGTAGAGGGTTCTATAACGAATAATGTTCGTAACTTTCATAGGCGGGCTCGGACTGGTTTGATACATGTCTAGGATCCCTGAGTCTTCCCTTAATACAGCTTATAGCGACATTTAGAAAGAACTTAATCTGGCTATCGTTTTAATACTCGAGCGTTGATTACTTACTTACCTATCGAGTCTCAAAAGATGATTTTATATGCATATGGTTATTCACTATTACCGTTTGTGCATTACATTTTCGCATCTTTCTCAGAGTCCCGCACTAGCGGGCCGGTCTGATATATATATATATATATATCATGGTGTTATGATGTGTTATGGTGTTATCTTTGTGTTATGGAGTTATCTTTGTGCTATGGAGTTATCGTATTTACGGAGTTATGTTGTGTTACGGAGTTATCTTTGTGATGTGGAGTTATCTTTGTGTTCGGAGTATCTTGTGTTATGGCGCCAAAAACGGGGTGGCGACCATGTTCACCGAGTCCTATAATGGGCCGGATATATATATATATGATATTGACATGCATGATTTGTATTTCAAACGCAAGCATTTTGGTATTCTGGTTATTGTGCTCACTTTCTGTACTTCTTACTTTGGGTATCACCCCGTTTTCTGTATTTCATGCTTTATATACTCAGTACACATCTCATACTGACCCCTTTCTTCGGGGGCTGCGTTTCGTGCCCGCAGGTACAGACGCTCGCTTTGGTGATCCGCCAGCTTAGGATATCTATTCTGCTATCTTGGAGCGCTCCCTTGTTTCGGAGCCTATACTTTGGTACAGACACTTTCGTTGTATATATATACGTCTGTTCAGGGGTACGGCGGGGCCCTGTCCCGTCATATGATTCTGTTGTTACTCTTAGAGGTCTGTAGACATATGTGTGGGTTGTGAATAGTTACTGTTCAGTTGTGTCCGTATGATTTATGTTTTGGGCGGTCCCATTCGCCGTGGCAGCCTTATCGGCTTGCGTATGTATATATGTTTTGGGATACTGCATGTTATGATAGCCTTGCCGGCTTATGTGCGTTATTATCTGTTGAAAGTTGTAACTTCTCAGGGACAGGTAACTGTGATATATATGCGTATATGCGGCAGTTTTGAGACGACATCTTGCCTTCGTATATGTATAAGTTCTTAGTATGCTAGTTGTGGACTGGCTATAGTAACAGGTGTGTACGAGTGTCCAGCTCGGGCACTAGTCACGGCCTACGGGGTTGGGTCGTGACATTAAGTAAGGTCGGTAGCCCCCGATTTATATTATAGAGTTCGTGTCGAATCCAAAGAAATAACTTAATGATGACAAACATGATAGCATTCCAAGAATCAGTCAAATAACTAAGATGTTAAGAGTTGAGCTACATGTCATAGGAATGGAGCGAATTTTATTATGGAACGTTCATATTCATGCTCTAGTTGGATTCGTGCCAAGGAAAGAGAGAAACGAACACCTTACATACCTTATTCGTCAAGCCACCACTTAAAGTATCCTTTACTCCGATGCTCGCCCTTCACCCGAACCTATATAGCGAGAAACATATCTTTAATCATACTTCCATCATATTCCTATCTCAACTTAGATGTACTAGTTTTTGAAGACTAACTTTGGGTTACGAAAATTTGGGTAGCATTTCTCCTATATTATCTACTTCCTCCAAATACCAAAACAACTCCCAAACAATACCAACAATATCGACAACAATATCATCAGGATTCTACAAGATAAATATGCACAATTTCATCCAAAACTTTCTTCAAACCTCAATCCATACGCCAACAATACCAACGCAATAATTATAACTCTTATTCTCGTAAATACTCCTAAATAAATATTAATAAAACAGAGATTCATACCTTACTTTTCCTAGAATAGCAAAATCTTCGATGTTTACTTAAATCCAAGTCAACTCCAACACAAAACAAACTATAATCGCGACTATACGTTACCCGGACCTCGATTAATACTCTGTCACTTGAAAATTATGTAAAATCCTCACTTTGTGGTGTATATAAGCTCTCCTATATGGGCTGAGCTTTCTAGAATACATGGGAAATTTATTATGGAGAAAAAGAAGGGTTTTAGCCCTTATATAGGGGGTCAAAGTCGGTTGGCATTGTAGCACTATAGGACCTTAGCAGCGCGCCCTGCTCTACCCGCCTAACTTGTAACATCCATAATTCTCTACTCCGACATCGTATCGAAGAGCGATTTGTTGCGTTGGAAACAAGACTTCATGAACTTCAATTTAGGCTTTTGCTTTGCTTCAAAACTCCTCATATATTAAAATATATTCTTTCTCAAACTTGGACCAAAATTGCCCCTCATATTTTCCATTAAATCCAACAAACTTAATTTCCTTGATCCACTTGCCCTCCAATCCTTCCGTAGCTTATTATATTAATTTAAACCCTCGTAACCACGAGATAGGTGCATACAATCTCACATATCCTAGGAAGTCCTCCAGGTCTACACTTAAAACAACTAATGCCTAATAGATTTCACGTACAAAACTGCGAGGTGTAACATTCCCCCCCCCCCCCTTCAAAAACATTCGTCCTCGAATGTTAGAATACCCGAGGGTTAATCAAACTTTCATGGAACTTTAGTAAAGTATCTTTTGTGATTGGAGCACCACTAATCTCCTACATGTCACAAGTCCTAATCACAAGCCCTGTATGATACCTTAATCAATGACACGCAGTCATGCAATGATTAGAATAATATTTCTTATCTTATTGACTCTCAAGGGTTGGGGTATGACTTTTACCTTGTGGGTGATTTGCGGATATGGTAGAATCTTGCAAGACTTCTTCTGGGACGGTATTAGCTGGAGCAGGGAATAAATGAGGGTACTTGGACTTCGTTTCTGCTTTGGCTTTCCACGTCATCTCTTCCTTGTCCCTACTTCTCCATAGAACCTTTACTGAAGCCACATTTTTATTTCTGAGTTTGCGGACTTGTCGGTCGAGAATAGAAACTGGTTCTTCCTCGTATGTCAGATTTTCTGTAACTTGTATATCATCAACTGGTACGATTCTAGAGGGATCTCCAATATATTTCCTCAGCATAGACACATGAAAAATTGGATGAACCGCTTGCAGTTCTGATGGCAGCTCCAACTCATAAGCCACCTGGCCTACCTTTCGGACAATCTTATAAGGTCCGATATATCGGGGACTGAGCTTCCCTTTTTTACCATATCGCATCACGCCCTTCATAGGTGATATTTTCAGAAATACCCAATCGCCTACCTGAAATTTCAATTCTCGTCGTCGTACATCAGCATTAGATTTCTGATGACTCTGAGCTGTGCGTAATCATTCCTGAATAAGGTTTAACCTTTCAATAGCCTGATGGACAAGGTCTGGCCCGAATAAGCTTGCTTCTCCAACTTCAAACCATCCGGCAGGAGACCTGCACTTCTTTCCATATAAAGCCTCATACGGAGCCATTTTGATACTGGCATGATAGGTATTGTTATAAGCAAACTCTATCAGAGGCAAATGATCATCCCAACTCCTTTGGAAATCCAGTACACAGGCTCGTAACATATCTTCCAAAGTCTGAATAGTCCGCTCAGCCTGCCCGTCTAACTGCGAATAGAAAGTCGTACTAAGATTTACTCGAGTCCTAAGGCTTTCCTGAAAAGATCTCCAGAACTTTACCGTAAACTGACCGCTTCTGTCCGAAATAATTGACACCGGAATGCCATGAAGACGTAGAATCTCCTTAAGATACAGCTTAGCATAATCTTCAGCAGCATAGGTAGTTCTTACTGGCAAGAAATAAGCTGATTTAGTTAACCTACCAACGATCACCCAAATAGAATTGAATTTGTGATGAGAACGGGGCAATCCCGTGATAAAATCTATATTAATCACTTCCCACTTCCAAGCTGGGATCTCCATTTCTTGTAGTAAGCCACTGGGTTTCTGATGTTCGATCTTTACCTGTTGGAAAGTGGGGCATTGAGCTACAAAGTTAGCAATATCTTTCTTCATACCATCCCACCAATAAAAGCCCTTGAGATCATGAGACATCTTGGTGGATCCGGGATGGATTGAATATCGAGAGTAATGAAATTCTGACATGATCTTGTCTCGAAGCCCGCTTACATTTGTAACGTACAACCGACCTCGATATTTGAGAACCCTATTTGAATTCAATTCAAAGGCTGAGATCTAATTTTGTTGCACTCCATCCTTAATGCTAGCTTAAACTGGATCCTCACTCTGCTGAGTATTTACATCCGACGCAAGGGTCGATTGGGATATATTCTGTAAGGTAATCCCAGTGTCTTCTGAACCCAGTAGGCGAACTCCCAAATTTGCCAAATGATAAAGCTCTCTAGTCATTTTAAACTTTTCCGCTGGCACATACAATAGGCTACCCATTGACTTGCGACTTAGAGCATCAGCAACAACATTAGCTTTGCCAGGGTGATACAAAATCTCAGCATCATAATCCTTTAGCAATTCGAGCCACCTTCGTTGTCTCAAATTCAATTCCTTTTGCCTAAATATATATTGAAGGCTTTTATGGTCAGTATAGATATCAACATGAACTCCATATAAATAATGTCACCATATCTTTAGAGCGTGAATCACTGCCGCCAGCTCTAGATCATGGGTTGGATAATTTTGCTCATGTTTCCATAGTTGTAGGGAGGTATAAGCAATCACCTTACCATTTTGCATCAACACACACACCAGGCTAGTGCGTGACGCATCACAGTATACAGTGTAACCCTCGGTGCCTTCTGGAAGGGTAAGGACAGGAGCAGATGTCAACTTGTCTTTCAATTTCTAGAAACTCCGCTCACACGAAGACCATTGAAACTTGGCCCCTTTCTGAGTTAATTTTGTAAGGGGAGCTGCTATAGAAGAAAATCCTTCCACAAATCTCTGATAATACCCCGCAAGACCCAAGAAACTTCGAATTTCTGAAGCTGTTGTTGGCCGGGGCCAATTCTTAACGGCTTCGACCTTCCGATCATCAACTTTAATACCCTCATCAGACACAATATGGCCTAGAAAAGCCACTGAAGTCAGCCAGAATTCACATTTGGAAAATTTCACATACAACCTTTGATCTCGCAATGTTTGCAACACCTTTCAGAGATGATCAGCATGTTCCATTTCTGAACGAGAATATACCAAGATATCGTCAATGAATACAATAATAAAAACATCCAAGAAGGGCCGGAATACTGTGTTCATTAATGCCATAAACTCCGCAGGAGCATTGGTCAGTCCAAAAGACATAACTAAGAATTCAAAATGCTTGTATCTCGTTTGGAAAGCTGTCTTTGGAATATCTTCCCCTTTTACACGTAATTGATGATACCCTGACCTTAAGTCAATCTTCAAGAAGCATTTGGCGCCCTGTAGCTGGTCAAACAAATCATCAATTCTAGGCAACGGATATTTGTTCTTGATAGTCACCTTATTCAATTGTCAATAGTCGATAGACATTCTTAGTGAACCATCCTTCTTGTGCACAAATAACACCGGCGCTCCCTACGAAGATGTGTTGGGCCTAATGAAGCCCTTATCCAGCAAGTCTTGCAACTGCACCTTTAATTCCTGCAATTCAGCTGGGGACATGCGATAAGGTAGAATAGAGATGGGTTGAGTTTCCAAATACACATCAATGGCAAATTCAATTTCCCTTTCGGAAGGGAGGCCTGGAAATTCATTCAGGAATACGTCCTAAAATTCATTAACTACATGAATGGATTACAAAGTCGGCGGTTCGGCTTTGGTGCTCTTAACTCTAACCAAATGATAAATATAGCCTTTGGAAATCATTTTATGTGCCTTAAGGTAGGAAATAAACCTACTTTTTGGAGCCGGAGTATTACCCTTCCATTTGAGGACCAGCTTACTCGGAAACTGAAATTTCACAGTTTTGGACCAACATTCCACATTGGCATAGCAAGAAGCTAGCCAATCCATACCCATGATAGCGTCAAAGTCCACCATTTCTAACTTCACTAAATCAGCCAAAGTTCTACGACCACATATCGTAACCACACACTTGCGATAAATTCGCCTCGCAACAACGGGTTCTCTGACCGGAGTAGAAACTAAGAAAGGCTTAGACAAAGATTCAGGTTTAATACCAAACTTATCAGCAATATAAGGAGTGATATAGGATAGTGTGGAACCCGGGTCAATCAACACATAAATATCATAGGAATAGATGGATAAAATACATGTCACAACATTCGGGGATGACTCAAGATCCTGTCGCCCGGTAAGTGCATAAATATGATTTCGGCTGCTGCCGGAACCTGCCACCTGACCTCTTCCCCTGCCTCTACCAGCTGGAACTGAAGAACCTTGCCCGAGAGGGTGAACAGAAGATGAAGAGCCTGCGATCGAACCTGTTGGCTGTGCCGGACCGCCTCCACCGCGAGTCGAACAGTCCCGCATAACATGACCTGGCTGCCCACAAGAATAACACACCCCCATACCCTGGTGGCACTGGCCAAAGTGTCCCTTACCGCACTGATCACAACAGGGCAGTGGGGGCCTTGCCTGGCTCGATTCTCCCCTGTAAGAAGGGGCTGACGCTCTCGAGCTCTGGCCCAGTCCAGAATAAGTGGGTCGATCATAACGCTGCCTCTGGAACTGGGAAGGTGCGCTGACTACTGAAGGGGCTGATCTTCTATAAGAATAGGGCCTATAACTTTCCTGATAAGCACTTGAATAACCTGCAGATCCGGCCCGCTTATAACGGTCCCTATTCGAGTCTTGCTCAATCCGCTGTTAGTGTTCAAGGTCCTCCAAATTTTGAGCATACGCCTGGATATGAGCAATGTCCATGCGACCCTGTAATGAAATCATCATACAGTCCTTAATCAAGTGAGGCCCAAGTCCAGTCACAAAATGGTGTACCCTATCTTTCATGTCAGCTACCATCGTCGGAGCATATCTGGCCAAGGAGTTAAACTTCAAACTATATTCCCGGACACTCATATTGTTCTGACGAAGTAATAAAAACTCATCAGCCCTAGCCCGGCGAACCTCAGCGGGCAGGTAATGATCTAAAAAGGCCCTGGTAAATTCGGACCATACTGCTGGAGGCGCATTCTGCCCTCTCGACTGTTGCTAGGACTCATACCATATTGCGGCCACATCCCATAGTCTATAAGAAGCTAGCTCCACTGACTCTGTATCAGAAGCATGCATTACCCTTAGAGCGCGGCCCATTCGATCTACGAAGTTCTAAGGATCATCCTTCGGGTTTGTCCCCGTGAAAATCGGAGGGTCCAAAGTGAGAACGTCATGCACGCGGGAACTAACAGCCCTGTCCGAAAGGCCAGCCTACCACTGAGTTTGAGTAGCCACCAATCTAGTCAATAACTGGACTGTATCTCGCAAGTCCTGTTCTGCAGCAGCGGGGGGAGGAGATGGAGGCTGAGGAGCCGGGGGACTGGAGCCCTATCCTGCTCTTTCGCAACTGATGGAGTAGAGGTAGCATGCCAGGGGGTAGCGCTCTGAGCCTCACCATGCCCTAACTCGGCTGGGGATACTCGGCTCGGGCCTTCCCCAACAGTGCCCAGTATTTAGCTGACTTTCTTCTTTCTCAGAGGCATCGCTGAAAATTAAACACGGAAAGATTAGATAGTTGCATTCTTAACTTGGCTTCATCGCACGATTTAGATCATGAAGAAAAGTATCTTCCTAAATGCCCTGTAGCCTCCTGGCTATAGATATGGTGCACGACATACCGATAATCAGGACTCTACTGGACACGACTCATAGACATCCCTAGGACTGAACTGCTCTGATACCAATTTGTCACACCCCGATGAGGAGTATGACGGGCTCCGTCCCGTGGAATGGAGACCACCTAACTTAACGGTTACTTTGAACATCATATACCGTAATTCAAAGAATACCTGCACGCAGAAAAGGCCCAACATAGAAATATCCAATAATCCAACATCTCTATACATAAGTGAGCTGACAAGGTCGCTACAACATCACGAGTATCATAAAGCCAGCAAGGCTAACAGGATAGTATCACAGACCAAAACAATGTCAACATGTCCACATACAATACTTACATACCGCACTGTATCCATGAGCCTCTAAGAGTGTACATATAAACATCTATTACACTAGCAGATAAGTACCAAAAGATAGCAAGCCCGGAGTAGTGGCACTCGCTGACACCGCTGAAGCTGGAAAATCCTATTGCGATCGCTCCTCAATAACCCTGTTAGAGCCTGCAGCACGAAATGCAGCGTACCATGCAATGGGACGTCAGTACGGATAAAAGTACTGAGTATGTAGGGAAGCAATAACATAAGTAGGACAGGAATATAAATAGAGTAGAGGTAACTATATATATACGTCATCTGAGAACTTACAATATGCAATGCATGAATCTTAACACCATAGGTAAGTAAGCACATGTATATATGTATGTATATCATATAAGTGTTAGTGCTGCGGAACGTGCATCCCGATCCATATACGTTAGTGCCGAGGAACGTACGGCCCGATCCATATATATATCACATGTTAGTGCCGAGGAACGTACGGCCCGATCCATAAATATAATATGTTAGTGCCGAGGAACGTACGGCCCGATCCATAAATATAATATGTTAGTGCCGAGGAACGTACGGCCCGATCCATAAATATAATATGTTAGATATACATAATGTAAATAGCGTGCATGAGAGCTCATATGAAAGCTACAACTTTATCGGAGTGACGTAAGGTCAGTAGCCCCCGATTTATATTATGGAGTTCGTGTCGAATCCAAAGAAGTAACTTAAAGATGACAAACATGATAACATTCCAAGAATCAGTCAAATAACTAAGACGTTAAGAGTTGAGCTACATGTCATAGGAAGCGAGTGAATTTTATTATGGAACGTTTATATTCATGCTCTAGTTGGATTCGTGCCAAGGAAAGAGAGAAACGAACACCTTACATACCTTATTCGCCAAGCCACAACTTAAAGTATCCTTTACTCCGATGCTCGCCCTTCACCCGAACCTATATAGCGAGAAACATATCTTTAATCATACTTCCATCATATTCCTATCTCAACTTAGATGTACTAGTTTTTGAAGACTAACTTTGGGTTACGAAAATTTGGGCAGCATTTCTCCTATATTATCTACTTCCTCCAAATACCAAAACAACTCCCAAACAATACCAATAATATTGACAACAATATCATCAGGATTCTACAAGATAAATATGCACAATTTCATCCAAAACTTTCTTCAAACCTCAATCCATACGCCAACAATACCAACGCAATAATTATAACTCTTATTCTCGTAAATATTCCTAAATAAATATTAATAAAACAGAGATTCATACCTTACTTTTCCTAGAATAGCAAAATCTTCAATGTTTACTTGAATCCAAGTCAACTCCAACACAAAACAAACTATAATCGCGACTATACGTTACCCGGACCTCGATTAATACTCCGTCACTTGAAAATTATGTAAAATCCTCACTTTGTGGTGTATATAAGCTCTCCTATATGGGCTGAGCTTTCTAGAATACTTGGGAAATTTATTATGGAGAAAAAGAGGGGTTTTAGCCCTTATATAGGGGGGTTAAAGTCGGTTGGCATTGTAGCACTGTAGAACCTTAGCAGTGCGCCCTGCTCTGCCCGCCTAACTTGTAACATCCATAATTCTCTACTCCGACATCGTATCGAAGAGCGGTTTGTTGCGTTGGAAACAAGACTTCATGAACTTTAATTTAGGCTTTTGCTTTGCTTCAAAACTCCTCATATATTAAAATTTATTCTTTCTCAAACTTGGATCAAAATTGCCCCTCATATTTTCTATAAAATCCAACAAACTTAATTTCCTTGATCCACTTGCCCTCCAATCCTTCCGTAGCTTATTATATTAATTTAAACCCTCGTAACCACGAGATAGGTGCATACAATCTCACATATCCTAGGAAGTCCTCCAGGTCTACACTTAAAACAACTAATGCCTAATAGATTTCACGTACAAAACTACGAGGTGTAACATATTTGCCAGCTGAGACGAAGTTTAAGGTTCTGTTTATGTATTATGCCTAAAATATAAAAGACAGATTATTGAGTTAATATTATGGTAACTTTGAAAGTTATATCTCACAAAATCCTGACAATCAATATTTTAATTAATTTGAAGTCCTAAACATTAGAAAACTTATTAAATGTTAATTATATTCAATGCATAATTAGAGTTTTAAAAAACATTTTGAACTTTAAATGTACAAAATATTTCCGTTATATTTCGGCTTTTCCTCTTTCTTTTTTTGTAGTATAATAATTAACGATTATTATTAGAGTTTTAAATAAACACATGATTCTACCCTATATTTAGGACTTCAATTAAATATGTAATATCTCAGAGGTTTTTCTTTGCATTTGTAAAATCTGGTAAGACATCTCAGCACATGAATAAAAATTTCTTAACCGCATTATATGTTTATAAACTTAAACTTGTTTTAGTAGAATAAAAATAAAAGGTCTTGGTCAATATATTTTTAGTGAGCCGGGTCAAGTGGGCGGGTGAATAAAATGGTTAAAATGGGTACTTGTTTATTTCTTATAATTTTGGCTTTAAATAAAAATCAACAAAATATAATTAAAAAATCACTTAAATAGGTTGAGTGACTTCGTAGGTGAAACACTAATAGTTAAGTGACTTTCTGGTTAGAAAACAAAGTTGAGTGACTTTCTGACTGAAACACCCGTAGTTGAGTGACTTTCTGAGTGAAACACCTATAGTTGAGTGACTTTCTGGTTAGAAAACAAAGTTGAGTGAAACACCCATAGTTGAGTACCATCTGAGATATTAACTCCACAAATTAACATTCTTTACGGAGGTCGTCAATGATGAAACCAACCTTATTGTCTCTAGAATAACCTCTTCGAACGTGCTGCTACAGAGAATATTTTATAGAGAAAAAGAATTTATGTTGCAGAATGTCCAGAGAAGATGAAAACAAGCTTTTCCTTCTTTGTTGCACTACATTTAACTAAAGTTGTCCCGTATTTCTGTTATGCAAATGAGGCTTCGTATACTAAATTCAGAAACCCATTGGCCGAAAGAAAGAGTGTAACAAATTCGAAGTTACTCAAGTGAAGCTGGCTGTGGAATTTGAAGTAGAAAATATTGCGAGTAGATATTTTGAGTGCTCTGGTATTGGATTCTGAATTTCAGATTCTTTATTTGAAAAGTGAATCTTTTTTTAGGATTTCTATATCATTTCTTGGTTCAATTTGTTGTACCGGCAAGCATTAAGACAAATATGTTGTTGCACATTATCATTCTAAGCATAGATATTAATTGTTCGTTCCTTGATTAGCATGTTCATAATTTTTTTTTTTTTTTTTTTTTTTTTGGTAATAATATATCCCTCTACAGTATCCATGGCTGCTTAATAGGCACAGAAGCTTACTAAGAAGAGGTCGACATCAAAGAGTCATCTCACGAGAAGCAGAGAGACATCACCATGAAATATTTCTCAACAGAAAATACGCCCGAGGCCAAGGTGAAAGAAGCTTTGCTTCATTAGTTGCTTTAATTTGGGCTAGGAAATATAGTTGGTTAAAGCATGAAGTATCATAAGTGGGTTACCACAAGCACTTGATAGATAAGGGACCCCAAGCATTCATGTTATATTAATAATATACGATTTGGTTTGGATGAATCAAATTCTAAGATGTGGAGATAATTAATCACACACTGAAGAACAATGATGACATGCTCTTTCTTTTGGCATGTTTCATTTCTCTCATTCTTTCACTAGCTTCTCAAATAACTTTGTGCATTAATACATTGATGGACTTGGAAGAAAATGAATATGGCAAGTTTCATTTACTTCATTTTAGCAGCTCAGGACGCTTCTTTTTTTAAAAAAAAAAAAAAAAAAAAAAAGTTGTTGCATGCTTAGTCTACATATTTTTAGAGTCCGCAACTTTTTTAATTTAAAAAGTGGCTAAAGTTACCAAAATACCCCGCTAAAAAAAAGAACCAAAGTACCTTTTGCGCACAAAATTAGTGCGCAATAGCTAGGTTTTTTTTTTTTTTTTTCCTTTTTTCACACAATTTTAAAGCTCGCAAATTCACCTTTTTTTCATACTTTGACGCAAGATAAGTCATGTTTCAATACTCCGAAATATTAATATTTTATATAGAACTTGATATCTTTTTTTGCGGACAATAATGTCGGCTCATTACATCAAGTTTACCTAAACGTTTGGATCGTCGTTTTAGGGGTTGTAAAGTGCCCCGAAGTAAGTTTTGTTTGTTTGAATCTTGTTATGTTTAGGTTTAAGTCTTTTATTATATAAGGTTTTGTTTGAAGTGTTTTATTTTTTAGTCAAGGCATTACTTTTTTTCGAGAGGTTCAAAATAATCCATCCAAAACGAGAGGTTCAAAATAATTCATTGCAATAACCAATTAATACATCATTATTTACAATAACAAAATATTTAAAACAATACATCAAGTACGGGAGGCTCTTCTATTACGAGACGTAGTTGCACCACCACGGCCTCGTAGGCTACACAAACGCTTATCATGGCCAAACTCCTTACACGTCGAGCACCTTCGAGAGTATGTCCTATCCGGAACATCCATTTGATTGGGAATTCGAGTTCGTGCGTTAACCCGAATTTTACTAATATATTCCTTATTAGCAATCATTGAAAATGGCTCGTCTGGCCAATAAGCTTGATCACCAAGTGGGTAGAAGCGGCCAACATATGCTTTAGCGTAAGTTTTGAAGCTATATTCCGATGCCACATAACTTGATACCGTTTTTCCCATTACCTCGAAACACTTGACGGCATGAGAACACGGCATGTGGTATGTTTGACACTTACCACAACTGCACGTTCTCGTGCCCTCATAAACGGTATGTATGTTTCCTCCCCTACCCTGATAATAACCTGTTCTGATTTCATACACACGTTCAGTCAGGCTATACTCGGTCATCTTGTGCAGCTGACTTTTTTGCCTGTGATGCTCCATCATTTTGAAAGGTTTTGGCATCCATGTCCCCTCCTGTGCTAATATGGCTCTGGCTTGCTTGGTTCTTGTCACAAACCGCTCTACAACTTGCATGAAAGTCATTCTTACCATTGCAGTAACGGGTAGTCCCCGAGCAGATTTTAGCAAACCATTGAATGACTCCGAGCTATTTGTTGTGAGCATCCCCCATGTCCTACCTTCATCGACATGCAATGTCCAGTTTTCAACTTCGATTTTCTTCAACCAAGTATATGCTTCTGGACTCACTTCCTTGATCGTCTCCATCCTCGCAAGCCATTTTTTTTGTTGATGCTCCATCGCAGCCGCCGACATCAATTTGTTGAGTGTGCCGTTTCCAAACTTCGTTTGAAAATTTGCCTTGATGTGCCTTAAACAATAGCGATGGTAAGCAAAGGGAGGCTGCCACCCCTCCAAAGTAGACATGCAGTGCATTATGCCTTGATGTCTATCAGATAGCACGCATATGCCCATACGATCCTTAATAATATGCTGCCTCAAATGTGTCAAAAACATCCCCCATGTGTTGTTGCTCTCGTTAGCGGCAATTGCGAAAGCAAGAGGGAATATCGACCCATTGGCATCCATTCCTACTGCAATCAGTAGCTTGATGTCGTATGCACCATATACATGCGTGCCATCTATGGATATGACTGGCCGGCAGTGACCAAAACCATCAATAGATGGTTTGAATGCCCAAAACACATAGTTGAAAATTGTACCGCCCAGAAGCCTCCACTCTACAACAGTTTCTGCATTGAATTTTTGTAGAGCTGCCATATACCTCGGCAACGTCTTGAAAGAGCCCTCCCAATTTCCATAAATCATCTCAAACGCACGCCTACGCCCAAGATATCCCTTTCTCTTGCTTATTGTTTTTTAATATACCTTCTTAACATTTCTAATGCAATCTTTGATGGGGATCCTGCACAAGTTTAAACAAACAACACTTAGCAATGACAATTTAATTGATGTAAGAATTATAATGAACTAGGTCGAATAGGTTACCTTGGGGTTTCGGCAACGTCTTTAAGTAGCACTTGAGCAATCATATTTATATCTAAATTAAAATGATCTGCTCGATTCTCTCCCATATCACAAATGTGATGATTGTGGAATTTTGTGATAACCCACATGCCATCGGGCTTTTCAATTCCCCGAAGCATCCATTGACAGCCTTGATACTGTCGTCTACAAACTAGTCTCCATATTTTTTTGGTTGAATCATCAACCCTATACTCCCTAATTTCCTTGTAACAATAAATTTTAACTGCCCTTTGCAATGCCTTTTTTGATCCGAACACCATCCCTTTTTCAAGGTAGCAATCATCTTTTATAAGATCGGCCGGTTCTTTCCACATTTTTTTGATGACATTGATCATCTTCTTTGGTGAAGACAAAGGCATCAGCATGACTTTGAAGATTGTCTAGATATGGAATATTGTCAGAATGCCACTGCATTGGGCTTTCGGGAGTTGGGTTTTGCGACAGCAGACTTTGTATCAATGCTATTAAATTTGCTTGTTGCCCACCAGATTGAACATCGACCTCTTCGTCTTCATCATTATCGGTTTCTTCTGCATTATTCGGTTCGTTATCACTTACTGATGTCTCACAATAATTTGGACAATGATCACCATCTAAGAAAAGCCTCTTCCTACACGAAAAGTAACATATTTTAAATACCAACATCAAATATATATGGATTATTTAATATGAAGGTGATGAACCTCCGATATTGATGAATATTGACATGTTCAGAAAGATCATCTCCACCGTTCGAGTGGATTGCCCAAAATCATCATTTGGTACGCTTTTGTTAATAATTTTCAACTCCACCGATTGAGAGTTTTGCCCAATATTACTCATATCAATTTTGGACAAAATCAAAAAATCGGATCACCATCTCGAAACCGAAAGAACCGAACCTCTTTGGTGTTCCCTACAAAAATTGAAACCGAAATAGAAAATGAAACCGTAACATTTATACATTTTAAAATACCAACATCAAATATATATGGATTATTTTTCCAATCAAATATCCTTAACAATAAAAAGTGACTGGATGTGTCTTTAGGAGTAATGTATGTCCTTTATGTGTTTTCTTAATTATTCTTCGATATATAATAGTATCTTATAGTATGGTTATGGTTTTCTGTTCTTGTGTAGAATTTTGATTTTAATTTGTTAGTTTTATGTTTTGTTGCTTTTGAGAATATGAATTAGTGTAAATGGAATTGCCCAATATCATATCAAAAAAATCGAATTTGAAAAAACCGAAACCGAACGAGTTTTTAAAAAATCGAAACCGTGAATAATAGTTCAACTCCACCTTCAAAAAACCAAAACCGAAATAGAAACCGAATTTTGCTAAAACCGAACCAATATTACCATATCGGTGTGTAACCCCTACAAAGATACCAAAAAAGGATATTTACCAATAAATAAAATAAACATGTGTTACTACACAAAATAATAATTTAAAAATGAATATTTACCAATTTTCAGTGTTTGTTTGATTAAATTGCTGGCTTAGAGTTTCCAGCGGGACTTGACCACTCAAAATGTGTGTATAAGAACTAAAATCCCCATAAGTGTTATCATGAGTAGGTTGGATTTGAGGCACTTCTTCAGTTATCTTTTCTATATACATTTCAAGAACATAAATGGCGACTACATCCCTATATTCTTCAGGCGCCCTCAAATACTCCCTCAAAGAGTCATCATCATTGATATCCCATGCACCATAAAGCACTGAACCTTGTGAAACGGTGTTTGGATATCTGCCAGTTACAGATAATCCATACTCTGTGGGATCAGTTTTCATTTTTTATGTAGGTAAGTGACTAATGTTTCATAGTTTAAGGTTGTTGGAAACTTTACATGGGCTTTTGGTTTGATACTATAACGAACGGTATTATTGTCATCAAGTATAACTCCATCCCAAAATAGAGAAACCCTAAGGATTGAAGAAGAAGAAGAAGAAGAAGAAGAAGAAGAGGTTTTTTCTTTGAAGGTTGAGTTTTTTCAAGAACTTAAAAGACTTAAACTTATGAAATGGATGAGTTTTTACCTCATCCAACATTCATATTAAATAGGCAAAAATATTAGCGCAAAAGTGAACTATTGCGCATGAAAATACTGTGCAATACTTTTGCGCATGAAAATGTTGCACAATAGGATAAGATTTTTGAAATAATGCAGCATGGTGTTATCAAATCAAGCATAGTGTGTCATAAAAAATAGACAAAATAATAGAGTATTGTGTTGTCAAATCAAGCATAGTGTGTCATAAAAAGCAGACAAGCATAGTGTGTCATATATGGCTAATATATTGAGCATTTAAATGTTGCGCAATACAAGTTAGTGTCATAAAAAGCGGACAAGCATAGCAGCATTATGTTGTCACATCAAGCATAGTGTGTCATAAAAAAAGCGGACACACTATATTGCGCAATACAAGTTAGTGTCATAAAAAGCGGACAAGCATAGCAGCATTGTGTTGTCACATCAAGCATAGTTTGTCATAAAAAGCGGACACACTATATTGCGCATTTAAATATTGCGCAATACAAGTTACTGTCATAAAAAGCGGTCAAATAATGAAGCATGGTGTTGTCACATCAAGCATAGTGTGTCATAAAAAGCGGTCAAATAATGAAGCTTTGTGTTGTCACATCATAGTGTGTCATAAAAAGTGGTCAAATAATGGAGCATTGTGTTGTTAAATCAAGCATAGTGTGTCATATATGGCTGATATATTGCGCATTTAAATGTTGCGCAATACAAGTTAGTGTCATAAAAAGCGGTCAAATAATGCAGCATTGTGTTGTCACATCAAGCATAGTGTGTCATAAAAAGCGGTCAAATAATGGAGCATTGTGTTGTCAAATAAAGCATAGTGTGTCATAAAAAGCGGATAAGCATAGTGTGTCATATATGGCTGATATATTGCGCATTTAAATATTGCACAATACAAGTTAGTGTCATAAAAAGCGATCAAATAATGCAGCATTGTGTTGTCACATCAAGCATAGTGTGTCATAAAAAGCGGACACACTATATTGCGCATTTAAATGTTGCGCAATACAAGTTAGTGTCATAAAAAGCGGTCAAATAATGCAGCATTATGTTGTCACATTAAGCATAGTGTGTCACAACAAGAGGACACACTATATTGCGTATTTAAATGTAGCGCAATACAAGATAGTGTCATAAAGAGTAGTATATAACATGATTGACGAACAACTAGAATTCACATTAAAACGAGTTATCATGTCATTCTATACCCAATTTGCTGATATTGGTTCTATTACATGTTTTACCCCATAAGACATATTCGAAGCAATTGGTGGGACATGGGAACTAGATGATGATTTTAAATACTCAAATAAGCCAAACAACAGATTCAATCGACAATACAATAACACAATGAGAGAGGAGTGAAATTGGCGTGTCAGGGAGGCTGCAGCACTTGAACAAAACTTGAGGTCATTAGGGCTTAAACGCCCAAAAAAAGGTGTTATGTCAATGCCTCGTGACACTCCACAAGAGTTGAATTTTGCTCTTAACCGTTTTTGCGAAGAAAACAATCGGATGAAAATACGTTGCCCAAGGGTAGAATATGGTCAACATGATTACGTAAGATTCAGATCCAAGTGGGATCCAGACTGTGAGATGTCCGATGAAGATTAATTTTTTTTAATAATAAAGTAAGTAGGTAGGATCATAATGACCACCCCCAAGGGTACTTGGGGGTTTCCATCTATATAAGTAGCCCTTCATTTGTTATTAGATTACAACATTTTCAATGTCGAGTAGTAGAAATGTAGATGGGTCTTTATTCCTTCCAAAGGATTCGAATAGCAGTGGTGATGATAGTTCAAATCATAGCAGCTATTCCAGTGAATCAAGTTTTCTTCATAACAATGATTTCCAACTAGACTATATGAAACCTCACCTTCTTATAGAGCGTAATGATAATTTTTGCAATGTGAAATATTCAGATCAACGAGAATATTATTGCGGGTTATGCCGAGAATGGGCACATCGGCTTGCCAAATTAGAACGTGTTGTTCGTGACTTGGAAAATCTCAACGCTCAAATCCCAACAAGATACTCAATCACCATGCCTCGAGTAGGTCCAAAAACTTGCGAGCTTGCCCTACAAAGGATTAGAAAAGAAAACAATAGAATGCTAGCAAGACGTTGTAGATTTTACATGCTAAAATTGGCCGAAGAACAAGCATTATCAACAAGTAGAGAATTAACATCTACAGAAAAAAGATATGTCTTAAGAAACCCAAAGTATTGTTAGGAGGACAATATTGAGAACTTCTATTCTGATGATGATTAGGAGTTATTTTGGTTCACTCTCTTAGATTTTGAGTAATTTAAGTTTTTGACTTGTGCGGTTACTTTCTATTTTTAGTTTGTGATGAAGTCACCAATTTGAATATTTTTAGTATGTTTTTAATTTTCTTTGAATGTTATAGTCTATTATTAATTTAAATAATCTTCTTAGAGTTCATAATACATAAAAATTCAACAAAAAGATAGATAAATTAGTACATAAAAGGTGAGGATTACATAATAAATGAAAACATGCAGCTAGTAAGAACAAAGTACATAAAATAACAAAATAAATAGAAAATACATAGAAAAACAAAATACATAGAAATATTAAACTTAATAAACAAAATACATAGAAATAATAAACAACAAAAAGATAGCACAAATAATCTTCCAAAATTTCAGTTTTTCTTTCAAAGCATTTTTCTCGTGTTGAGTTTCTCTAAGGTTAGCCTTGAGAAAACTTTGTTTTTCTTTGGATTCTTTTAGCAAGACCTCCGAAAGGTCAATCTTTTCTTTAGCTTCCATAAGCTTAAATTGCAAGTCAAACTTCACGGTATCTCTTGAGATACGTGAAGTTGCGGTATCTCTATCAACAGGAGGCTTTTTTATCTTTGCCGCCACCATTTTATCCACGAGAATGCTATCTTCCCAACGAAAATGTTTGCAACCACCCATATCCTATAAACATTACAAGAAAATCAGTTTTTAAACGTATAATATGTAGATAATGTGAAAAAAAATTTAAACCCTAAAAAAATGTAAAAACACTTACTTCGGGTACTTTACAACGCCAAAAACGACGCCTCTGATTATCTTCAATCCTTGATATTTTTAGCTTACAATAACGGTCACATTCACAAACATCGGGTTCTATAGCAAAGTTTGACGTTTCAAAGCTTTGAGACATGATTTGAGAGGGGGGGGGGGGGGGGGCTGGCTAAAGTATGTTGAAAGAGTGAAAATGGAGGACGCGAAGAAGAGTAGCTTGGAAAATGAAGCTGGGCGGAATTTATTGAATCTATATTGCGCACTCATTTAGTGCGCAATGTAAATTTACACTTTGGCCCTATTGCGCACTAATTTTGTGCGTAGAAGGAAATTTGGTTCTTGTTTTTTTAGCGGGGTATTTTGGTAACTTTAGACACTTTTTGGGTTAAAAAAGTTGCGGACTCCATATTTTTACTTATATGATTTGGGTTGGAACCTGCTGTTTTCATTTCTTTTGCTCTTATTAAGTGAAAAAATTGATATTTAGTCTACGATGACTATAGGTCTATATCTCGCTCAGGATGTATGGAGTATGATTCAAGAGATAATTTTTGGAGCCTTTACATATGAATTTTGAGACCTTCCAATATAATTTGAAAGTGAATTCTATCAACTTAAAGTTAGTTGAATCTTGTTTAATTAATACTTTTGCAATTTTTTCTCTTAAATTTTGTACTTTAATTATAGGGAACACGCGCAACGCGCATATTCAAAAACTAGTTACACATATGCGTGCACACATCAAAGTTGTGTAGTTAGATCAAAGCTAATTAATGCAAAAAGTGACTTCTATACAATGGGAACCATAGTAGCAACAGTATCGAGAGATGCAACTGTGCAAAAATTGGTCCTAGAACGATTAAAATTTAATTGCATCAAAGGATTCGAGTATGAGAATTTGAAATCTCTCGAAAGAAGCTTATCAATATCTAATTCTAAAGGATGCTGTGTGTGGTCTGATATAGGCACCACCAGAGCCGTATTTCATTCCAAAAGTTAATCTGTTTGAAACATTAAAATTTCTCAATGATATCATGAGTTCTTTTTGTAGCTCATTCAGTAACTGACCTATTAGGAATTTGAACAGCAAAATACTAGCTATTGTTTTAACGGAAAGCACAAGCTTTAAGAGAAAAACATAATTCATCTGAATTTGAAATCTTACAGTTGGCGGGTTGTCCAAAATGGGGCCGAGACTGATTAGAATTTAATTTTCTCAAAAAATTCAAGTATGAGAATGTGTAACATCCGGAAGGTATATATTTAGGGACGATGATGGTGTCGGGATATATACTATTAACCATGTGTTTGGATATAGTATTTATTATAGAATAATTATTTATTCAGTTTTAATAAAGAGTTAAATAGGTCATGTACTAGTATGTGTGTCATTTACTTATATAGGAGATGATTTAGTGTATAGAGTTTAGCTTATACACGAAAGATTAAATCATCGGTTCTTATAAGTATAAAATGTTTTATGTTCACATTCTAAGATAGAAATTGGACAAAGCTATCGGTATGATTGTAGCACAAGATTAAATATAATTATCTTCATTATGGGAAGGGTATAGTTCCGACTTCTTGTGCTAGTACATTTTATGCTTATTGAATGGACCAAGTAGAGATAAGTGTTTTTGTACTGAATATATAAAACAACATCTCTAGCTCATTGAAATTAGTGGGCTATAGGGCAAAGTGGGCTTGGTCCAAAAGGTGTTTTGTATTAAGGGTAAACATCAATAATTGCCCCCAAAATACAAAATATTTACCCGCCCATGCCCTCTCCCAAACTATTTTCGCTTCTACCCCCACCGGCTGAAAGTATTTACTCGGCATACCCCTCGATCAAACCCCTTTCTCTTCGTGATACCATCGCAGTATATTTATATATCACGATGATATCATGGAGGACTAAGAGAAGGACTAAAATAGTCCAGGAGTAAGAGAAGGACTGAAACAGTCCTCCATGATACCATTTCAGTATATTTATATACCATGATGGCACCATGGTCCTGAGGAGTGTTTCATTGAAGGACTGAAGCAGTCCTTCATGATACCATCACTGTATATGTATATAAGACGATGGTATCATAGAGGAGTGTTTCATTGAAGGACTGAAGCAGTTCTTCATGATACCATCACGTATACAAACATGATCATCCACAATACCGTCTCAGTATATTTATATACCATGATGGTATCATGGAGGACTAAGAGAAGGACTGAAGCATCTTCCATGATACCATCTCAGTATATTTATATATCATTTTGGTATCATAATTGGGGTCAACTGGGGGCATCTCGGCTAAATATTTTAAATTCTTTCTAGGGGTATGGGCGGGTAATTTTTTTTGTTTGAGGGGGCATCCATAATCTTTCCCCTTTTATTAATCTGCATTGGAAGAGAAAAAGCCCAAAAACTCAACATGTTGATTAGAAACAAAATATATAGACCAATAATACTCACTTCAAATAATTATCTAAAAAGGGACTTCCTCCATAGAGTTGCAAATGTGCAAAATGCATGGGACAGAGACTGAACAAATTTAATCTTATCAAAAGATTCTAGTGTCGTAATATGTAACCTCTTGCAGTTATATATAAAGGTCCCATAAAAATAAAAACCAAAATAATCAACTCAAAATCATTTAGGGATGCTTCCCAAAATATTTCGTTGTTCGCTCTCTTATATACATCTCTTTTCATTTCTGCCGTAATGGAGCCTTGTAGTGAGCTTGGAAAGTGTAGAAAAGGAATAAAAAGATATGGCAATTGCAGTTCCTTGTTAAATCTTACAATTTTAAAATTTTAGATGTCAAGGATTAGAAGACGCTGGCGTAACGGCTATGGTTATTCCCATGTTCACCTTTAAGATTTATTTTGTGAAATGCTCTCATCTGCGTTTATATTTGTTTTTCTTCTTATCGTGACTAGTACTCAAAGTTTGTATTAATTAATCTACCTGAGCTTCATTAGCCTCATATTGTTTTCAAGTTTATATTTTGAAATAAACTTGGAATGTGTCTTTACATAATTCAAAAAGGAAGACAACAGCTGCAAGCTATTTAACTCAAAGAAATTAATCACATGAGCAAAAGTATATATAAAGAAATGCAACTGTGCAACATCGGTCTAAGAGTGATTGATATTTAAATTGATATCGAAAGGTCGCGTATAACTTGAAGGTCCCAAAAAAGAGCACCCTTAAACAGGGGAAATAAGTGTGGGAACTTCCTTTTCAGGTTCTTAGGGAACTTCCTTCACTATACATGAGGTTAATTACTCGATTGTACCATCCCCTTGTATTGAGGAGTTCCCTTTCAGGTTCTTAGGGAACTTCCTTCACTATACATGAGGTTAATTACTCGATTGTACCATCCCCTTGTATTGAGGTCCTTAATATCACTCATAGAAATTGCTTCAGAATCTGTGTTCTACATATATCAGGCCTTACATGACAGTGAAGAAGCCGTATCGTCGTCATCAAAAGTACTAAATTGACGTGCAATAGAAGAAAGAGCACTAACAAGGAAAAATAATGAGTTTGCGACAAGTGATCAGATTAGAGGTCATTTACTGGTCAATTGAATTGCTTTAATGGATATAGGAACACAAGCAGTGTGGAGGTCTCGTATAAGATCTGGACAATAAAATTTTCCCTCCCACTCTATTACACCGATGAGTAATTTTTTTTTTTTTTTTTTGGATAAGGTGACTTCTCCTGTTAATGAATTTGATGATCATAACTTAGCTGTGTTTAAAATTCCTGCAGATATCAATATTCGCATTATGCATTATTGATTAAAAAAAAAAAAAGGAATCCTCACATAGAAATGCAAAAATATTTTCATCAACATCTGATTCTAAAGGATGCTATTTGCGATCCGATTTAGGCACCAACAGAGCCGTATTTTCATCAACATCTGATTCCAAAGGATGCTATTTGCGGTCCGATTTAGGCACCAACAGAGCCGTATTTCTTCCAGAAAATGATCATCTGAAGTTATTATTCTGAAGTGGAAGAGAAGCCAAAGAGTTTCTTGATTGTAAACAAGATATATAGACCAATACTCACTTCAACAGAATCTACGAGGGTCATTCCGTTCTATGGGAAAGAAAATAGTGTTTGCCAAACTAAATCATATTTGCAAAAGTATACAGAGATGCAACTGTCCGAGATCGGACTGAAACTGATTAAAGTGTAAATTTTATCAAAAGATCAAGTATGAGTATAATGGTCCCAAAATGAAACACCCTTCAACAAGGGAAATAAGCGTGGAGGTTTCCAGTTTCTAACCCGCTCTGACGTTTCAAATTATTCAAAAAAATGAAAGAGGTAAAACATAAAACATCTTTCGAAAAAAAATCCTCACATTGAACTGAAAAAAGATTTTCATCAACATCTAATACCTAAAGGCCAGGGGCGGATCTATGTGTAAAGGTGCGGATCAGGGGCGAAGCCACGTTAGCTCCAGGGGGTATCCGAACCCCCTCGGCAAAAAATTACAGTGTATTTTTAAAGTTAAAATTATTTTATTATGTATATATAGTAGATGTTGAACCTCTTGACTTCTTCGTGTATTTACCTTTTAGAATTTTTGAACCCCCTAGATGAAAATCTTGACTCCGCCACTGGTGGGGATGCCACGGCGCCCCGATGACTTGGTTGAAACTTAGTATATATATGTCTATACGTATGAGAAATAGAATATATACTAGTCTTGCCACCCTGAAGAGCAAAACAGGCGAATAACATATCACATAGCAGACGGGAGTTCGAAGCTCGGGTGAAGCATTTTTGTTTTGCAAGCTCTTTTGCTTGCTGCGAAAGCACACCTTCAGCTTTATACTTTTCCCTTTTTTATCTCTTTCTTAAATTCTTTTTTAGTTGCTATTCTTTATTAATCTAAATGGACTCTTTTTGCTTTAGTTAATTCTTGACTTTTCTTCCTCTTTCTTTAAGTATACTCTCGTTGCGTGAGTATCACATATCAATGCGTACTAAATTTTAAGACATCACATAAATATTAATACAAAAATAATTATAACTTTTTATATTTTTGAAGTTTTAAAAAATGATGAATATTGATTATGTTAGAGTTTTAAAATTTAAATGTTATTTTAATCTTTCACCGACGTTCACACTAAATAAAAATCACTAGGTTGAAGCTTTTATTTTTTGATTACCAACTATATATATTTGTAACAACACACTTAGGTAATGAAGTGTGAATATATTGAGGCAACGGTATTAGATGGTTTATAAAAATTAAATATATTGAGGTAACAGTATTAGATGGTTTACACAAATTCAGATTTTTAGCGTGAAAACTTTTTTCTTTCTCAAAGTTTAGATCTAGAATAGGGCTTGTTATTCCTATTTTTTTTTTTTTGGACTGGTTAGGAATCTTAAATCTCAGAATATCTAAAAGAGAACATTACTAAACAAATCTACATATTCGGTCGATTTATCTATACAAATCGATAAAGATAAATAATCCGAACCGTAGCCCAAAATTGAAGAAACCGACCCGTTTATTCTATTTGAACAAAGGCGGCACCCGGAACCTTCAAATTCTAGGTCCGCCACTGCTAAAGGCTGATATATATGGTCTGAATTTAGGCACCACCGTACCAGAAACATATTCTTTTTTCTGAAAACCATCAGCTGAAGCTTGTCATATCCAGCCAACACACTAGCACCAGCAACAACACGAAGGATGTTGGCAGCAAGTGATTACCATATAAATACACGTATAAATACTTAAAATAAGAAATCCACAACTGAGAAATAACTCAAAAGTTCATTCCACACAACTTATGAAAATTAAGCGGAGCTATTCAAACCTTAAGATGGACCTATAGTTAACGAATTTTTACAAACGGTACAAAATGCTTATCAGTTTTTAATACTTTTTTTACCTGACACTAACGGAAACTTTCCAACATGTGACCTTTTTTTACAAGAGAAAAGAGAGTGAATAACTTAAAAGGTCATTGAACTATAGTAAATGTTTCACTAAAGTCACTTATATTTGTTTTGTATCAGAAAGGTCATTCAAGTGTACCAATAAATTATACCAATTATACCAAAAACTAAAGAAATTATATTATATTAAAAGTGGGAATATTCTAAGTCTAAAGTTGGATTACGAAAATGACCATTAAAAATTAATGGACCATTTTACCCTTCACAAAATTTTCTTCTACTAATGAATAATTAAAGCTCCAATGAAAAACCGGGTAAGTGGAAACAATTGTTTCATCTTCCATTCATTATGGTAGGCAGTAGTTGTGCAAAACGTTTTAAAATTTTAAAATATCTCCGTTTCATACTTCTTTCATTTATTTGATCTTTTGAGCTTCCTCCGTTAAAATTCTATATTCATGTATAGTCTTTTAATATTCTTTTTTATACTTTATAAAAGTGGAGTCAAGTCATTGCATCATTGTTATCCTTTTATTCTTTCTGCTAAAAAAATTCCTTTCCATGAAGACCTTCTATTGATCTTCTCTCTTAGCATGCAGTCATGTACATGTAATTAAATTATTTTGTTTCGTGTTATACAAATTCAATTTTTGCTTACTGCCAACTATTATAGATAGTTGCTTGTATATTCCGGAATAACATGTAAATGTAATACTTACAATTTAACAATAATTATTCATCATATGCTAGCTTGTTTGTTATTTTTATCATACACAATAAATATGGGACACATCTTGCAAGTCTCACGTTTTAGTTGAGACTTCTCACTTTTGCTACAAATTTGAGTCAAGATTTTTTTTAATTAACTGTGGTGTCCGGGCTAGCTTGCGTTCACATCGACTAACTCCACTAGATACCTGTTTATTCAAGATTATTAATAATTCGTTTTCCTTTAATCAAACATTGTTTTGCTTCTTTTACTGGCCACCCTTTGCCTTTTGTTACAAAATTCTTTTTTAGTTTTCCCTTCTAAGGGATGGTAGAATTGAAGATACAGTTTGCAGCAACTTTGTTTCTCAAAATACAATCACAGAGGAGCTTCATATAAATTTTAACACATCTTTTTTATGCCTTATTATGCTTTTGTTGAAATTAATTTTCAAATCAAATCCAGAAACACATACTATATGTTTGTGGGTTTGATTTCAAATCTATCCCTATTGGTTTTGGGTTTCTATGATTTTTGGATGCTTAAGTTAAATGGTGAAGATAACATTAAATACTAGAAGGTATCTTGAGACAATTCTAGGCTTAGAATAAATATAAGTGAATATCTATAACATCAAGAATAGTTCAAATTGCAGAAAAGTATCCAATTTATCAAAAGCATCCAAGTCGTTTTGAAATGAGTAAAAAACGGAGGGTACATAGACAGTAACGTACACGAATCCTAAAGGGCATTCTTCCTCAAATCAACTTCATTTGCTTTTTTGCACTTTATTTTTTGGAATGTGTTAGTTTGACCATTGCTATTGAGGCTAAATTTGGTGGTATTAGCCTTGTAACATATTACTCTGATTACTCTATCATAAAAAATTAACAGTTCTTACGTCTTATAATTATAGTATTTCACATTATTAAGAACTATAATTATGCCCTATTATCAGTTGAAGTTACTCGCTTTTTTAAAAGAAAATCAAAATATATCTCACTCAGATTACAGTAGAAAGGTACTTTTGCATTATAACTATAGTATATTTGGATCTAATCCATAGCTAAATTTAGTTGTTTAATTTTGCAGGTTCAAACGATATTTAATAATTTTGTGATCAATAATCAAGTCATTCGATATTCATTGATTATTCATTGATTTGAGCTTGTACTTTACCCCTTTTGATTTTAGTTACTCATTACCCACATATGTTAATATTGTATGTACAAATTAAAAAAGTATGTACTGATTGATATGGGAGATACGTGCAATGCACGTATCCAGAAACTAGTAATCACATAAACCTCCCCAACTTTGATTATGAAACACTTACTTCCTTCGTGGTTTACTTGCCTCTCTTATTTTATTTTTTCATGATAAATTTTTAATTATTATTAATAAAAACATTTTAGTTTAATGTCCTTTAGGATATTTTTTTAAAATTAACTTTGTAAACATTCTTTTCTTTTTCTTTTTTTTTTTGAAAAATTGAATTTTATACAAATTTAAGGTACAGATAAAGGCATGCAATATTAGGACTTCCGTATATGAAACTTATAAGTTAATCTTCATTAATTAAATTAATTGAGGATATACTGATTCTTTAGAGAAATTACTAAATTAATTTTGGGAACCTGTTAGAATTTATTTATTAATCATGGAAAGAAAGGTGTAATACTTCTTATATTTTTTTTTTCTTTTGTTTTGGTTATTTAATATTTTGAAGCTTATTAACAAAATTTCTAAGGGATATTATCATATGGTTCAACGTGTACGTTCACAGCAAAGAACTTTTTTGCCTTATTTTCTCTTACAAGCTTATGTGCTCCAAAATTACCACAACCTAAATTCTTCACAAACTCATAATGTTCCATCACTTAAAAAAAAAAAAAAAAAGGGGGGGGGGGGGGTTGGTGGGTTAAGATTCTTTATAATTCACAATTGATTAAAGAACAAATTATGACTTACGGAATTCATAAAACACAAAAGAAAATATCCTAAAGGCCAAATTGGTTAAATTATTATTTTTATTGATAATAATTAGGTTAAAAAATTATCATAAAAAAATAAAATAAGCGAGGCAAATAAACCACAAAGAAAGTAAGTGACATAAAATCAAACTCGCGGGAGGTTTATGTAATTATTTCTTTAGTTTTTTTAATATAATGATTTTATAGGTAAACTAGTCTAACTTGAATGACCTTTTTGATACAAAATAAACATAAGTGACTTTAGTGAGATATTTGCTATAGTTTAATGGCCTTTTAAGTTATTCACTCGAGAAAAGAATTTTTAAACTTTGCAAAATTCTGCCCCTTGGACTTTGTGAAATTGTGCATATTTTACCCCAACTATTGACATATGACATACTTGGACCATTTTCCAAAGCTCAGTGGCATATTTAGATCTTTTCCCTTTTATAAATATCAGCTTTAGCACTTAGAAGTGACTTTTAAGCACTAAATACTTATTAGCTATTTTGAATCCATCCTAAATGGCCCCCTATTTACACTGTCTCTTAAAGTGCTTGCTTTTTCCTTCCACTTTACTTTCCCATGGATGGAAAGATTTCCACAACTTTAAACTTGACCGGTTAGTAATTACCGAGCACATTTGAATTCTTAGTCTTTACTTTCCCATGGATAGAAAGATTTCCACAACTTTAAACTTGACCGGTTAGTAATTACCGAGCACATTTGAATTCTTAGTCTTTACTTTTCCATGGAAAGTGAAACATTGACTTATTGACTCCTAAATCGTTATAATTCTCTCCAAAAATATTATCTCCTAAAAGAACTTCTAACAAAAAGTATCTTTTAAAATAAACAAGTTTTGAAAACTTGGTCAAACAGAATATTAGTCCCTTCATTCCCTTTTACTTGTCAGTTACATTTTCACTTAAAAGAAATTAGTTGAATGTAAATATTACCAAATTATCCTTATGGTACTCCAAATAGTTTGAAAGTCATTAATTACTTAATGATAAGAGTTAAATTAAAAAAGAAAATGTATTCTTTTCTTGATTTACTGAAGCGGAAAAGTAAAAGTAAAATTGTACTTTTAGTATTTTTGATAAGCAATAGTACTTTTATTTGCCAAGTGGTGCATACAGATTGTGACACAAATCCCACTCATGAAATGTGGATGGTGCTTAAGTGCTTAATTCAAGATTTGAGTGCTTTTAACATCTTATCTCGTTGGAAAAAAAAAAACATTCTTAGTAGGCATTTGGTCATAAGAATTATTCACCTTATTCCGAATTTTTTTTTCCACTTTTTTCACTTTTTAGCGTTTGGCCATAAGAATTCCGAATACAACTTGAAGTTGTATTCCAGAATACCAAAAACTCAAAAAAATTATTTTTCAAAAAAATTCATTTTTTTCAACTACATTTCACCAAAAACTACAATTTCAAAAATTATGGCCAAACATAACTCCAACTTCAAAATTCTAAAAAAAAGTGATTTTTTTTTTTTTGGTTTCTATAGACAAACGAGGCCTTAATTATGCCGTGGGACAACTATCTAAGCAAAAAGATGCTGTCATACATTTCAACAGAGATTTTCAAGAGTTGAAAATAATCAAAAAAAACAAAATCTAGTAAAGGAGATGCATTTATTAAAGAGAAAAGGTGCAAATATACCCCTCAACTTTACGATTTAGAGCAGATATACCCGTTATAAAAGTGGTATAAATATACCCCTGTCGTTATAAAATGTTGTAAATATACCCATTTTTCTGACAGAATTTTTTTAAAATCATTTAGTTTATTTTTTAATTAAAAAAAATACCACGTGATTTTAAAAAAGAAGGCTACCCAATTTTTTTAGTAGATATATTTTTCTAAAGCCACAAGATAAATTTTTTTTCCTGGTGAATCGGGTTTGATTCGTTTAAAAAAATGGATAGACTTATTCTTTTTATATTATATTTCAAAGTAAACTTTTTAACTTGCTTTATCTTTCTTTCTAAATCATCAAGAAATTTCGCCGGATCTTTAGGAAGTCCCATATTTAAAATCGTCCTATATAAATTGTCAGGACTTTAATTAGGAACTAAAACAGAGCTTAGCATTCTTGATATCTTCTCCAATACAAACCATTTATATCCTTTTGACAAACATGATTGTTCCCCAGAAAATTTCTTTGTTTCAGTTTTTCACCCTTTTATATCTAGTCTTTACAGTTACTTTTGCTTCCACTGAGGAAGCAACTGCCCTCCTGAAATGGAAAACAACTTTCAAGAACAAGAATAATTCCTTAATGGCTTCATGGAGACCAAGTTATAATGCATGCAAGGACTGGTATGAAGTTATATGCTTTAATGGTAGGATAAACATGTTAAATATTACAAATGCTAGTGTCATTGGTACGCTCTATGATTTTCCATTTTCATCTCTCCCTTTTCTTGAGTATCTTGATCTTAGCATGAACAATTTCTCTGGCACCATCCCACTTGAAATTGGTAAACTCACTAATCTTGTCTATCTTGCCTTGCACAACAATCAGATTTCGGGCACAATACCACCACAAATCGGCTCACAAACCAAGCTTCAGGTCCTCCGCCTATTTGAAAACCATTTAAGTGGTACCATTCCAAGAGAAATAGGTAACCTAAGGTCTCTTACAAAGCTATCGTTAGGTACTAACTTTCTTAATGGTTCTATTCCTACTTCATTGGGGAACTTGACCAGCTTGTGTTTTTTGTTTCTTCATAAGAATCAACTTTCTGGCTCCATTCCTAAAGAAATAGGTTACCTAAAGTCCCTTACGGAGCTACATTTGTGGAGTAACTCTCTTAATGGTTCTATTCACCTTCCTTTGGCAATTTGAGAAATATGCAAGGTCTGTTTCTCCATATTAACAATCTCACTGAGGAAATTCCTTCATCTATGTGCAATTTGACATCACTAGAACTGTTGTATCTCGCGGGAAACAACTTGAAAGGAAAAATTCCTCAATGTTTGGGTAATATCAATGGCCTCCAATTTTTTGCGATGTCACATAATAATCTTAGTGGAGATATTCCTTCATCTTTTTGCAATTTAACATCACTACGGATTTTAGATTTGGGTAGAAACAATCTTAAGGGAGCAATTCTGGAATGTTTTGGCAACATGAGTGCCCTTGAGGTTTTGAATATACACCACAACAATCTTTCTGGGACTCTTCCAACAACTTTTAGCATTGGAAGTAGACTCAAAAGTATCAACTTGCAAGGGAATGAACTAGAGGGAAAAATCTCTGTATCTTTGGCCAATTGCAAAGAGTTGCAAGTTCTTGATTTAGGAGACAATTACCTCGTCGACACATTCCCGATGTGGTTGAATACTCTTCCGAAGCTGCAAATTTTAAGCTTGAGATTGAATAAATTGCATGGGCCTATTAGAACTTCAAGGAATGGAAACATGTTTTCTGAGCTTCGAATCATTGATCTCTCTTGCAATGCCTTCACAGGAAACTTACCAATGAGTTTGTTTCAACATTTCAAAGCCATGAGGAAAATTGATCAAACAATAAAGGCACCAACATATCTTACTATATATGTTGGAAAAGGACATTACCACGATCCTTTGACAGTTGCAACCAAGGGATTGGAGCGTGAACTTAAAAAAATTTTGACTGTTTACACTGCTATTGATCTTTCAAGCAACAGATTTGAAGGACAAATTCCAAGTATTATGGGAGATCTTTTTGCGCTTCGGGTGCTGAATTTGTCTCATAATGTATTGCAAGGTCATATACCACCATCACTTGGAAGTTTATCAGTAGTCGAATCATTGGATCTTTCGTTTAACCAACTTTTAGGAGAGATACCAGAACAGCTAGCTGCTCTTACGTCTCTCGCATTCTTAAGTCTCTCTCACAATCATCTCCGAGGATGCATCCCTCAAGGACGTCAATTTGCTACATTTGAGAACAATTCATATGATGGTAATGATGGATTACGTGGATTCCCTATTTCAAAAGGTTGTGGACATATTTTGACACCAGAGACAAATTATACCGATTATGCGGTAGATGATGACGAAAGCACTTCTGAATTTCTCAATGAATTTTGGAAAGCTGCTCTTATGGGTTATGGAAGTGGACTATGTATTGGATTATCCATAGTATATTTCATGATTTCGACTGGAAATCTAAAATGGCTTGCAAGAATCATTGAAGAGTTGGAAAACAAAATTATTATGCGACGGAGAAAGAAGCAACAAAGTCAAAGGCACTACAGAAGAAGAAATAATCGCATCTAGAAGAGTTAAACATTCAAGTATACAGTTAAGTTCTAGTTTGATCTTCAGTTTATCGCAACTATCTGTGTCTCAGTTTTCATATTAGTTATATCAGCAACTAATCAAATGCTCTACAAAGCATTTTTTTTCCTTTCAATAGAAGCAATTACAATGGATTAGCTTTTTCAAAATATGTTTTGAGCTAGTAAAAGTTTAAATATAATATGCGACTGAAGCGGAATGATGTAAAAAAAAATGCAAATATATGCAAAATTAGTTGGAACTAGTGTTTGTGCAAACCAACACATAATTTAATTTTAGTGTAAAATAAACGTCAGACTTAACTTTCTTTCTGTAAGATAAAAGTCTGACTATAATTTTATTATTTAGTGTAAAATAAAACGACTTAACTTTCTATGTGTAAAGATAAAAATTAGACTGTAAATAAACAAATTCGAACATGTAGGTGTTTGGAGGAGCATTTGGTGGAATACACATTAGAGATGCAATATCAGATGTTGCAGCTTATGATGCTAGATTTGAGTTTTAGTTTCTTTTAGTATTGTATGTAAGCTTTTTTTACTTCCTTTTATTAACTTGGGAAAATGTAATATCATGAATTTTGATGATATATCAAGTTTATGTAAGATTCAATGAATGTTGTGTGTATTTATTGGAGAAAATGTAAATAAGTGAGAAGGGTATTTTAGTCTTTACATACTAGTTAGTTAAGTTAGTAGATTGGTTCCTAACTAACTATAAATAGGACATATTTGTACTCATATCAGTTCAAGAAAAATATACAGTACGTTTCTTTCTTCTCTCTACAATCTTCTTCTTCTTCTTCTTCTTCTTTAATCTTATATCAATTAGGGTTCTTTGGTTATTAGCACATATTACTTCATGCTATCAGAGCATGATGAATTACTGCTTCGATTTCGCATAACCTTCGATTGTAAAAATCTCAATCGTATTAAAGAATTCAATTCAAATCAAGTTCCGATCAAATTAGGGCAAATTTCAGAATTTTTGAGCAATTTCCAAGGTGATTACAACAGGAACTGAACCAGTAAACACAAGTACATCGATAGGATCGATTGAATCGCAAGCACCAGTAATTGAATATAATCATCCACTATATCTTCAATCAATTGATGTAAGTGGTATCTCTATAATCTCTTTCTAGTTGAAAGGCAACGAGAATTATACTGTGTGGAATAAATCAATGAAACTAGCATTGTTAGGAAGAAATAAATTAGTATTTATGAGTGGAAAATGCAAGAAAGAAAACTATCCTGAAAGTTTGTGGGATCAATGGGAGCATGTGAATGCAATTGTATTATCTTGGCTTATGAATTCAGTAGACATTAATCTGATAGGTAGAATTGTATATGCTACTGATACACAATCTCTATGGGTTGATTTGAAAAGATTGTTGACTCTAGGTCATTCAATATTCATCAAGAAATTGCAACATTTGCGCAAGGAACTCAATCAGTATCTGTGTATTACTCAAAGTTGAAGGAACTGTGGAATGAATTTGAGTCTATGGTCCCAGTTCCAAGATGCAAGTGTGATAAGTCTAAGGAATTTGTTATGTATGTTCAAAGACAAAAGTTGTACCAATTTCTAATAGGATTAAATGAATCTTACTCACAAGCAAAGAGCCATATCCTGTTGTTGAGTCCTCTACCAAGTATTAATCAAGCTTACTCTATGATAGTTAGTGATGAGAATCAAAGAGCAGTTCAACCAGTTATGGGTTGTTTGGGTCAAGTGCTAGTAAATCACAAGGAATAAGTGAAGTTGATGCACTGGCAATGTATTCTAGGGCTGGAAATCAAACCAGAAATTCAAAAAGAGGTAATATTCCAACTACAATCCTAATGCCTTCTGTGATCACTGTAAACTTAAAGGACACTATAAATTGGATTGCTATAGGCTTGTGGGGTATCCACCTGACCATCCTAAGGCAAATCAAAGTGATAACTGGTTTAAGCAAGGTGAAACTAGATTTCAGAATAAGCAGTCTAACAATAGGTTCAGAACAAGATTTGGTAGAGGAGGAGGACCAACTAGTTATAATGCATCTGGTGTAATTACTGAACAATGGAATCAAGGCAACCATCCAGGTTTAGGAACTGACATGAATCAAGTGAATGAAATGATGATGCCTCACTCCTGGCCATCACAACTACCACACAACAGGATCAGTTAGTAATCCTAGCATTCAACAACAGCTAGCACAATTTCAAAGAACTGAAGGACCAAAGCTTACACCTACTCAATATGCAAAAATCTACAAGATGATGGAGCAAAGTCACATAGCTGCTCAAGCATCCAACACTTCTAATGCAACTCATGCTGCCAATATGATAGGTAACTCTAGTGCCCTGCTAGTCTCAAATAATTCACAAGAATGGATCATTGACTCAGATACTACAGATCACATGACTTCTGATTTAAAAATGTTAGATAAGACTACTTTAGAAAAACCTGAAACTGAGAAAAGAGTAGTTCTACCAAATGGTGAAGTCACACATGTTAAACATACTGGAACAAGTGCCTTTTCAGATAGAAGTAGTATCCATAATGTGTTCTACATAGCAGAGTTTTAAGTTTAATTTATTTTTTGTGTCCAAATTAACTAGACAACCTAATTGCTCAGTTAAGTTTTATCCTGATTTGTGTGTTTTCCATGATCTCTTCACTAGGAAGGTGAAGGAGATTGGTAAAGAAGAGGATGGTCTGTACTACCTCACAAGGTCCAAACTCAGAATTAGAAAAGAACAAATCACTGGGTGTAGACTGTCTTCAACTAGTAAAACTATTAGTGATATTGTGACTGGTTTATGGCATAAGAGAATGGGACACATTCCTGCTAATGTTCTACAAAAACCGTTTCCCTTAAAACTGTCTAGTATTACTCATCTTTTAAATAACTGAATAGTGTGCCCTTGTGCAAGGTAAACTAGATTGGCATTTCCTAAAAGTGCAACTGTTAGCACTAAATCATTTGAAATTGTACATATTGATGTTTGGGGACCCTATAAGAATGCTACTGTTGATGGTTATAAATCATTTTTAACTGTTGTAGATGATTTCACAAGATTTACTTGGATATTTTTGTTAAGACAAAAATATGATGTATTGCTACATATCAAAAACTTTCTATTGCTAATCAAAAACTAGTATGACATAAGTGTCAAAGTGATTAGAATTAATAATGGAACAGAGTTTGTGAATTCTTTATGTCATGATTTGTTTGCTAGTCTAGGCATTATTCATCAAAATCATGTCCTTATACTCCCCAACAAAATGGGGTAGCTGAAAGGAAACATAGGCATATTCTTGAAATAACAAGAGCTGTAAGATTTCAGGGTCATATTCCTATTAAATTTTGGGGATATTGTGTCCAAGCTGCAGTATATCTCATTAATAGGTTACTATCTAGTGTTATTGGTAACTGTTCTCCATATGAGAAGTTGAACAATAGAAAACCTTCTTTGGAACACCTAAGAGTGTTAGGATGCCTATGTTTTGCAAAGACTCTTCAACAAACAGATAGAATCCAGTCAAGATAAAAAAAAGTGTTGTTCATATGGGCTACTCAGAAACACAAAAAGGTTATATATTGTATGATTTGGAAAATAGAAGTTTCTTTGTGCACAGACATGCGATCTTTAAAGAAGAAATATTTCCATTCTCAAAACTAACAAACTCATCCACTTTATTTGTACCTCCTATACTTGTATATGACAATATCCCTATATTACCTGTGTCTAATCTTCTTGATGTAAATACAGTACAAAGAGGAAGGGAAGTACTGGTGAAATAAGCACTATAACTGCTGAGGAGGAGTCTGTACATACACTCACACCAGAGGTGGAAGAACACTCTGCCGATAACCTTGGTCACAACTGCACAGAGGAAGTACAAAATGGTGTAAAAAATCAAAGTCAACAAGTCCAAAAAGCACAACCAACTAGGCAATCCACCAGAGGCAAACATCCACCAGTTTGGATGAAAGAGTTTATATCTCTAAATAGTCATGATGAAATTCCTTATGCTATGTCAAAATACCTTACTAATGATCATCTATCCTCCAGTTACAAAGCCTTAATTTCAGCTGTTGCAAGTACCACTGAACGCCTAACTATGCAGAAGCAGTAAAGACCCAAGATGGGTTGAAGCTATGCAAGCAGAGGTGGATGCACTGCAACAAAACAATACTAGGCAAGTGGTGTCCTTACCTGATGGAAAAGTACCAATTGGTTGCAAATGGATCTTCAAGATCAAGTACAAAACGAGTGGAGAGATAGAAAAATTCAAAGGAAGGCTAGTAGCAAAGGGTTACAGTCAACAAGAAGGAATAGGTTATCAGGAAACTTTCAGTCCTGTGGTGAAAATGGTAACAGTTAGAACTGTTTTGGCTATAGCAACAGCTAAGAAATGGCATATGCATCAAATAGATGTGTATAATGCCTTTCTTCAAGGTGATCTACATGATGAGATCTATATGGACTTGCCACAAGGATTTAAGAGTCAGGAAGACACTAAGCAAGTATGCAGACTCACTAAATCCTTGTATGGACTGAAACAAGCCCCAAGGCAATGGAATGCAAAGCTACAAGAAGCCTTACTCAGATTCAAGTTTATTCAGAGTCAATATGATCACTCTTTATACTCAAAGAAGACATACAAGGGAATCACATTAATACTGGTGTATGTTGATGATTTGCTAATCACTGGTGACAGTCTAGATTCCATAACTGAGACAAAGAATGCCTTACAAGAAGCCTTCAAGATGAAAGATTTAGGAGAGCTCAAGTACTTTCTTGACATTGAATTTGCAAGATCAGGAAAAGGAATTCTAATACATCAAAGAGAATATACATTAGAGTTAATTACAGAAGCTGGATTGAGTACTGCTACACCACCAAACACACCTATGGATGCCAACAACAAATTAACTACTAAGGAGTGTGATTAACATGTCAAAGAAACAACCACTCAACAAGTCAAAGAAACAACCACCACAGAAGATGAGTTGATAGCAGACCAAGCAGCTTAATAGAGACTGATAGGGAAACTCTTGTACCTAACAGTCACAAGACCAGATATAGCATAAAATGTACAGAACTTAAGTCAATTTTTACAACAACCAAAAAGATCACATATGGAAGCTGTAATGAGAATCGTTAGATACATTAAAGCACAGCCTAGACAAGGAATATTATTGTCTAGCAACAAAAAGGATACAGTGACTGCATTTTGTGAAGCAAATTGGGCTGTCTGTAACTTCTCAAGGAAATCAGTGACTGGGTTTGCAATCAAGTTAGGACACTCTCTTGTGTCATGGAAGTCAAAAAAGCAAACCACCATCATAAGAAGCTCAGGAGAAGCTAAGTATAGGAGCATTACAATTATAGTAGCAGAACTAACATGGCCAATTGGACTGATTAAAGACTTGGGAATATAACTACACTTACCAATTTGCATTCGTACAGATAGCAAAGCAGCTATTCAAATAGCAGCCAATCCTATGTTTCATGAAAGAACAAAACACATTGAGATTGACTGCTACTTCATAAGAGAGAAGATTCAGCAAGGCATGATCAAAACTGAGTATATACACACCTCTGAGCAACCTGCAGATATCTTCACCAAAGGGGTTCAACATGAATATCGTGTATCCAAGCTAGGTCTCTTAAACATCTTTATGACACCTATCTTGAGGAGGAGTATCGGAGAAAATGTAAATAAGTGAGAAGGGTATTTTAGTCTTTACATACTAGTTAGTTATGTAAGCTGATTAGTTCCTAACTAACTATAAATAGGACATATTTGTACTCATATCAATTCAACAAAAATATACATAATGTTTCTTTCTTCTCTCTACAATCTTCTTCTTCTTCTTCTTCTTCTACAATCTTCTTCTTCTTCTTCTTCTTTATCTTCTTCTTCTTCTTATACAATCTTCTTCTTCTTCTTCTTCTTCTTCTTCTTCTTCTTCTTCTTCTTCTTCTTCTTCTTCTTCTTCTTCTTCTTCTTCTTCTTCTTCTTCTTTAATCTTGTATCAATTAGGGTTCTTTGATTGTTATCACATATTACTTCAGTATTGAATGAAGTGTATGTATTTCTTGGATTCCCAGCTACTTACTGTATATATATAACTTACAAATCAATACAAAGGTTTGATAGACCAATAATACTCACTTCAAAGAATCTAAGAGGGACTTAATTATGTATAAATCTTTGAACAAGTTGGAGAGTGCGATATCTATTGTCCCTATTTAAGCTCGAGAAAGAATTGAAGGCAATGTTGGATGTCCTTGGATTTCTCGCTGTTGCTTCAACGTATGCTCAGGTTTTGCAGCAGTTTAACAGATAGCATTGAAAAGACTACGAATTGGCAGAGGATGATATTTAGCGTGCAATAGAGAAAAGAGCAATAACAAGGAAAAATAATGAGTTTGGTTTCAAGTGATTAGATAAGAGTCTTTATGTAAGATCTGGACCATAATTTTCCCTCTCTGGTTAATGAATTTGATGATCATAACTTTATCTATGACTAATATTCCAGCAGATGATTAATACTGCATTATGCATTATTGATTGGAAAAAAAAATCCTCGCATAGAACTGCAAAAATATTTTTATCAACATTTGATTATAAAAGATGCTATGTATGGTCTGAATTTAGACACCACCAAAGCCATATTTCTTTCCATAAATTATCGTTTGAAGCTTATTATATTGAAGTCAAAGAGTCTCTTGATTGGAAACACGATATATGTAATGGCAAACTTGTTGGTTAACTTAATTACCTCATTCAGAAGACATGCAAGTACAAGAAAATGGAGTTACCGCACTACTCAACTTATCAATTAATGACAACAACAATTGTTTGATTGCAAATGCTGATGCAATCGAACCTCTGATTCATGTCCTCCACACGGGGAGTTTTGTGGCTAAAGAAAACTCTGTCGCTACACTTTTTAGCCGTTTAGTGATCAAGGATGACAAGCTAAAGATTGGGAGGTCTGGGGCTATAATATATAAAATTCACTATCATCATATCATCATCATATAATAAATTAAAATGTAATAAATCATCTAATTAATAGTAATATCTTAATTACATAAAGATTGAATTACAAGTTCAGCAATTAAATAATTATTTCTTTATATTAGTGTATAAAATGCTTCACACCCTCAAAATTCAATGAATCCAAATATGTAATCCAAAAAGTGTATCAGTGTGAAGAACTTAAACTCTTGCAAAATGGCTTGTGAATATGACCGTAGCTTTTTCTCTCTCTAAGGGTTTTCTCTCGGCGCATGTTATGACTAACATACGCCTATCAGAATGGCCCGTGGAAAAGGGAGGGGAGGAAGCCGACAACACAACTGGACCTGGGAGAAGCTGTTGCGGCGGCAATACGAAAAATTACTCCCATTTCGGCAAACCAAAAGGGAAGTGAGGATCTGAATCATGGGGATTTGCAGGTGACAGTTGCTAGTGGTATGGTGAAATCACCGGTGGTTCCTAGAACAAGTAACCCAGGAACGCCGACAACCAATAACCCTAGTGTTGGAACTGAGAGTGGGAACCCAGTAGAGGCTGGTGCAAAAAGGGCATCGACCTTAGGGGGTGAACTCTGAGGGAAATGGAGCTGCGGAGGAGAAAATCGGAGAACTAGTGCTGGCGCCTCCGCTGCAACACATGAAGCCAAAAGCCCCGACACAGGTAATAACTGGTGAAGGGCAGAACTGGGCTGGATTGTTTAACACCAATAGATTAGCAGCAAAGGGTATGAACTTATGCTATGTGCCTCCAACTATGAAGAATGGGGGTAAAGTAGCTTAACTCGTCAAAGAAGAAGTGGAGTTCGAAACTAACAAGTGGATGACCTTTGTAGTACTATATGTGGTGGGTGAATCTCCAACCATCGGCTCAATCCAGCATTTTATTGCAATGCAGTGGAATAATGTGGCTAAGCCGGAGATATACTATCACAATGATGGCTATTTCCTGGTAAAATTTGCTACCAAAGAGGACCATGAATTGGTTCTATATTCTGGGCCATATATGCTGAACAACCGACCGGTGATTGTGAAAGGGTGGACTCCAGGATTCAATTTTAATGATGAAGTGCTGCGCACCATTCCTCTATGGGTCCGTCTCCCTAACCTTCCTTTGAGCTGTTGGGGTAAGGACTCACTGAGTTGAATTGGTAGCACAATTGGAAGGCCAATTTTTGTAGATGAATGCACCACTGCCACAAATCATATTTCGTATGCTCGCTTACCAGTAGAGGTGGATGTCACCCACAAACTACCGAATTGCCTCAAGGTTGAGGAACCTGATGGTTCAATATTTGAGCAAGCGGTAGAGTTTGATTGGAAGCCGCAATTCTGCACTGAATGCTTGCAAATTGGGCATGTGTGTCTTGATGACCCTGCTCCTAAAAAGGTTGGTATAAGGAAACCAGGAAAACAAGCTTGGAATAAGGCTGAGGGGAACAAGGAAGCACAGCACAAGGAGAAAGGGGGTAGGGGAAAGGAGGTGGCACAAAGCTCTGCAGGGGTGCAACCGAATATTCAGGCTCATAATGGAACTAACAAAGCATAAGCTGCTGATGGACAGACTGGAAGTGAATGGAAACAAGCAAAGGGTGGATCACCTGTTAAGGTACAACCAATTAAGCAAAATGTACCTCCCAACAATGCCTTTAACCCACTGGTGGAAGAAGCTAACCATAAGATGATAACTCGATCACAGATCAGGGATGCTGCAAGTAGTAATCTAATAGGTGTTGGTTGCCTTAATAAAACCATTCCTCAGACATGTGGGTGGTCACATGGAATGTTAGAGGCCTAAACCAGGCCTATAAGCAGAAGGAACTACAGGTTTTTGTACAAAGAAACAAGGTGGGACTGTTAGCAATTGTGGAACATAGGGTACATCAGAAAAATGCAGCTAGGGTAGTTAAGCAAGTGTTTCCTAGATGGCAATGGCAGCACAACTATCAGGTTGGTGGGAAAGGAAGAATATGGGTGGTATGGGATGCTAGGCTGTGTGACTTCTCTGTCATCCAGTCTACTCCCCAGTACATTCATGGATATCTAAGAATACATGCTAACAATATGGCATTTCACTTAACTGTCATATATAGATTGCATAGTATCCAAGATAGGAAACCATTATGGGAGGACTTGACGAACATAGCTGGGTTGATGTCAATACCCTGGTTAGTGATGGGTGACTTCAATGCCATCATGCATGTAAATGATAGGACCTATGGTGCACCAAAGGCAGGACTCAGAAATAAAGGATTTATGTGACTACATAATTGACTGCGTATGGAAGAAATGAAAAGTGTTGGTCGAGACTTTACATGGACTAATCACCACGCTTACAGCAGGATAGACAGAGCACTGGTGAATTCTAATTGGATTCAGAACTGGCCCCACTTAGAAACACATGTATTGGACCCAAGCTTCTAAGATAATTCTCCCTTGAGTGTGCAGATTGAAGATGGAACATCCCCAGGGGGAAAACTATTCAAATTTTTTGATCAGATGTATTTAAGCATTCTCAATTTACTGAACAAGTGCCCGGCTTTCTCAATGCTTCAGGGGATTCAATGCAAAGATTATGGAAGAAGATAAAAAATGTGCAGTTGGCCATGAAAGAACTAAACAGGAGAGAATATTGCAGCTATGAATTAAAGATTCAGAATGCTAGAGAGGAACTGGCCAAGTTACAAACTCAAATGAGACAACCTGGCAGCCCTCAATCCTTATTTAATGAGGAGACTAGATTAAAAGAAGAACTGGTGAAATGGCATTATGTGGAAGAGAGTATTTTAAAACAAAAATCAAGAGTTCATTGGCTTAAGGAGGGAGACACAAGTTCTGCATATTTTTTTGCATGTATGAAGAACAGAGCAGCTCAAAATATGATTAGAAGTCTGAAAACTGCAACAGAGAATATAGTGGAATCCGAAGCTGAGGTGGAGGGGGAAATATTGGATTTCTACAACAAACTACTTGGCACTTCAGCTGAGACTCTACCATGTATTGATGAGGCTGCCATGAGATCAGGCTATACACTGAGCAAGAACCAGTAGTTACAACTTATTACCCCCATCACTAGAGAGGAAATTTTAAAGGCACTGCAGTCCATAGAAAATTGCAAGGCCCCAGGAATAAATGGCTTTAACGCCAAGTTCTTTAAGCATACTTGGCCAATAATTGAAGAAGATATAGCAGAAGCAGTGATGGATTTTTTCAACCATGGTCTATTACACCCTCCAATCAACTATACCACTATTACTCTCTTACCTAAGGTCAAACATCCTTCAACCATAAAAGAGTTCCGACCAATATCCTGTTGCATAGTGGTCTACAAGATCATATCCAAAATTCTCACAGCCAAGCTACAACCAGTGATGAATGAATTGACCCTACACAAGCTGCATTTATGCTAGGGAGACTCATTTCTGATAATATAGTACTCAGTCACAAGCTTGTGAAGGGATATGAGAGGAAGAATATCTCACAAAGATGCATGTTGAAGGTGGACATGATGAAGGCTTATGATTCTATAGAGTGGGCTTACATTGAGCAGATTCTGGTAAGCTTAGACTTCCCTGGAGTATTCATAAATTGGATCATGCAATGTTTAACATCAGTAGCCTACTCAATAATAATAAAAGCTTATCTACATCGCAACAACATGCAAAGAAAGGGCTTAGACAGGGTGACCCAATATCGCCCTACTTATTTGTCCTTGCCACGGAGCACCCTACGCAGCTACTCAAAATGTTAAAACATGATAGAGACTTTAAACTCCATCCTAGGTGTGCTAAACTCCAGGTCATTCAACTTGGCTTCGCGGACGACCTTTTGTTGTTAAGTAAAGGAGATGTGGGTTCAGTTCAGAAACTATATGGCCTTTTTCACAAATTTTCAAGTGCCTCGGGGCTCCAAGCTAATTTACAGAAGTCCTCAATCTACTTTGGAGGTGTGAGAGATGAGGTCCAGCAGTAAATACTTGTGGTACTGGGAATGACAAAAGGAACTCTGCCCTTCAAGTATTTAGGTGTACCCATAAGTACCAAGAGATTTTCCTTGGTACAATGTCAGCCTCTTCTAGACAAAATGCTAAGAAGAGTCACGTCTTGGACTGCAAAACTCCTTTCCTATACTGGGAGAGTGCAGTTATTGCACAGTGTACTCTTTTCAATCCAAACTTATTGGTCCCAAGTCTTCTTGCTGCCAAAGAAAGTTGTAGAGAAGATTATAAGGATATGTCGAACCTTTCTTTGGACTGGAAATGTAGAACTATCAAAAAAGGCCTTGATAGCATGGGATAGGGGATGTGTTTGCCCAAGAGCTCTGGTGGAATGAATCTGTTGAACATAGACTTATGGAACAAAGCAGCGTTATGCAAACTGCTATGGAACCTAAGCAACAAGAAAGACAAAATGTGGGTGAAATGGGTACACTTATATTATATAAAGGAAGGAACTATTAACGAAGCAAGTACCACACAGGCCTCCTGGATAATTAAGAAGATATTCAAGGCATCATCATATAGGGAGGCAGCTGGACTGAATGTAGAAGATTAAATTAAAGTGCAACCAATCTCAATACGACGAATGTACTTAAAACTAATAGGAACTCTGCCAAGAGTTGGTTGGAGAAACTGATTTGTAGCAACCCTTGTCCTCCAAAGTGGCTATTCTTGGTATATTTTGTGGTAAATGGTAGAGTTTATAGCAAAGACAGGCTGATCAACTGGGGTATGGATGTGGACCCACTTTGCCAGCTATGTAAAGGGGTTGCTAAGACTATAAATCATCTGTTTTTTCACTCCGTCCCGATTCTTTCAAAGTGAGATGGAGCAAGTTGCTACAGTGGCAAGGCATTACTAGGCAGTGTTGTGAATGGCCAGAAGAATGTGAATGGATGGAGATGCATCGCAAAGAATAACAACCCAAGCTTTGTCATATATCGCATGACACTTGCAGGTTGCATTTACTACATATGGAAGGAAAGGAACCAAGTTATATTCCAAGGCCAAAGGAGAAGTGTTGATACGATATTGAGAGTTGTGATGCAGGAATTATTTTTTCAAGCAAGTAGGATGCTAAACTAGCTAGAACCATAGCATCCCTTAATTATTATCCTAGCTAGATAGGATGTAGTTATGTAGACTCGAAGCCTAAGCAGATCCTGGGACCATGTCCGGTGTACTGTTGTTTTTTCTGAGCTGTAAATCTTTTCAGTTGGTAATAAAATACTTAAGTAATTACCAAAAAAAATTTATATCAATGTAAACTTTTGTACCTATAATTACTATATATATTGAAAGACCAATTTGCCCATCAAATATTGAACCACCATTTTACCCTTCTAATAATGTCAGTTATACTGAATTTGAAGGAGGAAAAAGCAAGATCAAAATGGTGAATGATGAGTCTATTTTAATATTTATTATTATCGGAGAAATATAATAGTATTGAAAATATGACATCTTTGAAAGATAATATTTACTAAGTTATCAAAATTATTAATTGTACTGAGTTTTTTTAAGTCCATGGACAGAGATTACAATATATAAGCAATTGATACGGTATTTAAACTAAAAGTATATATTTAAACGCTTATTTGTATTTAATTTTTACTTTGTAAAGAAAAAAATTATATAAGGGGTATACAGAGATTTTAGATACATTTAGATAATTACCGAAACATAGTATGATATAAGATTTTGACTATATTGCCTAAATGAATTATATACCATCAGTTTGTTTTAGTCTTCTTTTTTCTCAATGAATAAAATGTTTGTATTGATTGAGAAAAGTAAAGCGAAAATATTTAAAAAAAAAATGCATGAAGTTCTTAAATTAAAGGAGTTATAGGTTTGCGCCCCCCCCCCCCCCCCCCCCAAAAACAACCCAATAAATAAATAAATAAAAGAGCTAAGCACCAACAAAAGAAAATTTTAAAACATCAAGTAAATACACAAATAGGGAGGGAAAAAGTAAAACTCTTTTACATTATAAATAGATAAAACTTACGAACTTTTTATTCTCCCAAAACTTTAATCTCAAAGATCTTACAACTTCTTGTTGTACGTTCAATTTTTTTCACAGAACTTAGAATGACGTAAGAGATGAGTTAAAGTGGAGCTTCTGAGTCTTTAAATCTTTGAAAATCCCTAGACTTGAACAACATTCCCTGCATCAGATGATAGAACAACTGATGACGTTAGTATCACGAATCATGAAAAATTTGCGCTTAAAAATTTTCAGGTAATGTACACAAAAGCATGTTGATAATGGATTGTCAACCCTTTGTTCTCTCTATATGGAGACTTTGTATCTAATCCTTCAATATCTTGTGAGTGTCGATCTTGGCTTTCATTGTTGGTGGTCTTGGGATTAATTTTATGTTACATAGTATCTTTCTCAACAACAAAAGGCTAATAAACAATATTGCTTAACTCTTCACTTTGTAGTGATCAATAAGAATAATATTTTGCATTAGTTACTAAGGAATATGAATGGTTGGTATGCGATAATTGAGACTTTTTAGATGAGGCATAAACATACACAGATGCTTGATAAAATTATGAATTGAAGTTAATTGAAAAAATCAATTAAAGTCGAGTTTCTAAAGAAAAATTACCAAATAATCTTACAACACATGAGCAAAGGAAAAAAAACTGCAAACAGGAAAGAAGCAAAGAAAGTACCTTCATATATGTTTAATTGTTTAGCATATGGAACACTTGCTTTTTCACGGTGGTATCCTAAAGCAAAACTATAAAGCTTTCTTAATTCTTTTTGTCATAAATGAGAGTATTTAGGGATCATTAGTGGGGTATATGAACAGAATCACGAAAGGTGCCTTAGTTAATATATGTAACGGTGGAATAATAATAAGAATAGGGATAGGTCATATTCAGTGACTATTAATTATAGGTTTGCTGCTTGTAAATATTGAATCAATGCTACTATCATATGAAACGTTCGGAGTAATGACTATTGGACTTTAATATCGACAAGATATACACAGATTAAATAGAAGATAGGTGTTTTAGGTGATAGGTGTTTTATTTAAGGGTAAAAATGTAGTAACTCCAACTTTTAAAGTACTTTTTCGTAATTCAAACTTTGGCTTAGATTTTTTCCATTTTTAGTATGATATGATATATATTATTTATCATTATCCCGTAAACATAACATCATTTATGCAAAATGCTATATACCAGCTGTTCAAAGCGGTATGACACTCAGAACTTTCAAGTCCTGAATCGGCCTCTGTACATATGCCAGTACCAAAAAGCACAAAAAGTTTATTACTTAGATATGCAGCAGAAAAGAGGGACGGGGAAACGATAAAGAAAGGAAGACTAGAACCAACCCACCCAGTAATATCAGGAGAAGAACATGTATACGTTCAAATAATCCAGAATACGTAAAGAATTTGTAGTATTGTAGTACGCAGGAAACTGAAAAATAACTGTGGAAAACTATATCCGCATGTATCCTTACAAACTATTTATAATCCAATGACAAAAGAGAGCATGCAACTTCAGAAAGGATGCTAATGCTAGAAACAGGACACTTATATCTTTTCAAAAACCAGAGTAATCATCAGACGTGTTCTATTCATCAACTGGCCGGATCGTAAATTTAAGACCATCCAAAGAGTCATCATCCGGGTACTTCACATCTTTAATCTGTCGAGAAATTCTATTACTCAAGTCTTTGTTGAGGTTAACATTAGAGCACTCTCGCAGGTCAAGTGATACAAGGTTAGAACAACCACTAAGAATAGCTTTGAGGCCTTCATTGGTTATCTTGTTCCGCAGGAGTTGCAGATGGCGCAAGGCAGGCAGGTTTTTAGCAATAGTTAGAGCCTCTTCATCAGTGGCCTCATAAAAATGATCGCACTTCTTGAACTTTGGGCAAGAGCGGCCATAAATAAGTTCTAAGAAATGTTCCGTAAAAATGGTGTGTGTCAAACTTAGCTCTTCTAACAGTGGTAGCTTTCGAACTACTTCATCCAAGCCTTTACATACCTTACCCACGTAAAATGCAATACTAAGCCTTTTCAGTTTCCCTGATCTGGAGAACAAAAGCAGCAACAAATTAGTGGCAGTCTAAAGGGAGATTACCAAACACAATCCCTGATATATAGGATTAGTGCATGTATACCATCTGACAAAGCAATTTGCTACTTACTTTTATCAACCCCCAAAAAAATGATTAGACATTATTCTACCTCTGCATAGCGGAAAAACAATTCTCTTTTTTGCTGTTTTGTTATTTTATTTTCTGTAGGGTAAGAGAGGGATTTTAGGGACAGCACAAACAAAAAGAGTAAGAAACTGCCAAATTAGCGAATTCATAAAGAGAAAATAGAGGCCTAACATACATCTTTGCTCTCTTTCCATTGTTGTCTGTGAGATAGGAACTTGAAGAGAATAATGGTTCTTTGATCGTTCAGATGAGGTAGCGGTTGTTAGCCAGCTATCTCATAGACTAATCACTAAACGTCTTTCATTTTTCCCACTAAAGGTCACATGAGCTCGCTCTTAATATTTAAATTGATAACTTTGTGACATTATTTAGACTCTTGCCTCTGACAATGCGACTTAGAAAAGCAAAGTGCTTTACAACTAAAAGATTAATGTAGAACACTGTTCCACACAAGACATTGTATAAGAGAGGCTGCGCGGCCGGAAATAAACTTCAAAGATTCCAGCATATACTAGAGGGATAATAGGACATTAGAACTCAACAGCTGGTCAAAAAGCTCACAGAACTGCATATTCCATGCTCCAGTTAAGCTTTTTTATGGAGAAACATCAACATTCAAAGAGATCTTTTTCAGGAAACTAAAAGCTTCGGGACATGCATTGGATTATGTCAACTAGACATGTATTAGCTGCTTCAAGACATGGAACCATAAGTACATACTCTGTTAAGCTTCTTTCTGAATATTATCAACATTCAAGAAATTATGGTGGGCCCTTTTTCCTGTTTTCTGTAACATAACCCATTAATGTCTATGCCGATTATGAAAATGAATTAAGACATGGGTTTGAAAACGGTAATGGCACCTCTTACCCGGTTATGATTTATCAATCAATAGTTAAAGCAGAACTCTCACACAACAGGACGAGTTTAAAACTAAAAATTATGGCTATTTGTCATAAAAAGTTTGGCCGTAGTCAGTATTTACCTCTAAAGTATTGTTCATTCAAGTTTAAAGCAGTTCTTCCAACTATTCACCTTTTGAGTTTAAACTTTTATAGACATGTCGTTTATGATATTTTATAGTCTGTGGGAATGACCATATAAAATTATACAAATAGTATAAAGTTTCATCAGATAGTCGGTGTTTCTAAGTTGAATTCTTACCAGTGTAAATTCTGGGGCGAATTTATAGGGGAGATTATGGGGCACGTGAACCCATGGTCTCTCCGCAAAATTAGATATTTTATGTACATATTTTCTAAAGTTGGTATAACATTAATAGCGGGCAACCATGCTCCAAGAAGGCCGAATGGGGCGCACTTGGTTGAGGTTGAGTTATGTACCAAGAGGAGTAGGGATTACTTCCCACGTAATACATTTTTTTTCCTTTTTTTTTTTTTTTTTTTAGTAGTGAACCCATGTATTAGAAATCCTAGATCCGCCTCTGTAAATACACCCCAGGCCTCTACCAACCAAGGCAACCAAGCTAAATCCTTACAAATCCCCAAGAAATAAAAAAAGGAAAATTTTCTAAACCGGTCAACCAAAAAGAACAAACAAACATCTGAGATGCCTAAAGTAGGGAAGCTAGAAATTACTCCCTCCGTCAAATTTTAGTTGTCCTGTATACTAAAAATAGTTGTCCATTTTGAAAAACCAAAGGATAATAGACAATTTCATACCTATTATAACCTTATTGTTAATTATTGGGTTGGAAAGTTTAAGGAATTTTAAGTGTCTGCCCAACTTTTAAAGTATGTTTTATTGATTTAAGTCATTAGATGTAAGGGTTGATATAGTAAAGATGTTATTCTATTTATGGCTCCTGAAGAGTGTGCCAAATGGAGGCGTACACCCCACCACCACCCTACCCCAACCCCCATGCACCCCCCCACACCCCACCCTACGCCGCCACCACTCTGCACCCACCACCCCCGCCCACAACCCCCATAGTATTTATTTAGAGTATATATAAATGTTTTTAAGATAATATTTTTTGGGGAAAAGGATCAAAAATATCCCTCCACTTTTTTTGTTAGCCAAGTTTACCCTCCGTTACAAGTTAGGGCTACCGTTACCAAAGTTAACAAAAATAGCCCTTAATTGGATGAAATCCCCAAATCAACCTCAATTTTCCAATGTGCTAAATTAACAGAGGACAAGTAAAAATGGATGGAGATAGTACCTTTGTGCTACATAGGAAAGCAGATCATCAGTGGCAAGAATCTCAAGGCAGATATTAACAACTTGACCTTGACTGAGATCAATGGCATGGCGACACATTTCCTCCAAATCATAATTCTTGTCGGAGATGTCACCTAGGTTCTTCCACGGGTTAATGACTCGCCACTTGGAAGGTTCCTTGCATATTCGCCTCCACGTAATGCACACTTTTTGTGCATTCAACAGCATCTCTACTGGCCCAAGCCTATGTAGTACATCAGCCCATATACCTTCTGGCAGTTCCAATCATGCCGGATTTTCCACCGTACATGGCTTATTCATTGGGAATTTTACGTGGCATGACAAACTTATACTAAGTAATTATATTTAGTAGCTATAGTTTGTTTTAATTACGTTCCATAGCAAACATCCAACCAATAATCACATCCAATAACGGACACGGTAAAAATATTGGTAAAAGAAACCTGTATCCCATTTGACACTCTTCAAACCGTTTTTCTCTCTCATCGTGTAGCAATCTTCTCCGATTTTTTCTCCATTTCCCTTATACACGATCCTCACCAGATTCACTCATCCTAAACTGTAGCCACGCACTAATAGGTAAGGTATTGGGTAGTTTTTTAAGTTTCTATTGTGTATTTTCTTCTCTACAATCTTGCCCTCTATAATTTTAAGGAACAAATTTTACTTCATTGTCGTGTTTTGCGTTTTTATGCAAAAAATTATCCGCCATTGTTAGGTTTTTCAAGCTTCGAATTTGGGATTAATGGCGGACGGAAGCACTCCATGCAGAATAACTAGAGGTATACCCACTAATGTGCAGTATTTTGATGATGCTCCATCTTTTGATTTGTGTATCTCTCAAGATGAACAAGAAATTGCAGGCTCTGTTTCTAGAGTGGCTGCCTGTGAGTAGTAGTATCAAACGAAAAGATGGAGTTCAGACTCCGTCAAATTCCAAAGCATCCGTACCTAGTACTGATAAGCGGAGAAAACTCATCGATGATGCTTCAGGGAGCAAGGGAAAAAATATTGTTGTAGATGTGCCTCAAAACACGGTGAGGTACCGTATTTCTTTTCATGAATTTATGAATACAATGTATCCGTGTATTTTTAGTTTTTCAATATTTGATACAATTTTCCCCTTTTTATTTGACAAAGGTATTTTAGTCGTGAATACAAATGTCATATTCTCGTGTATGTGTTTTGTATATGATTTCTTCGGTGGAAATACAATGCAAATAGCTACACTGTATAAATTGAGTATTTTAGTTTTGATACAATATATATAGTGTAATGAGTATTCTACATTATGCACCTTGCCATTTATCTTTTTTTAGAGTGATTTTATTTTAATTTGTAGTTGGGGTGAATACACCATAGCCGTGAACACAGCAAAATAGACACACCGTATATGTAATCGTATTTTAGATTTGACATCCGTATCATTGATCATGTTTTTATTGATATTTTGTGAATCAGTTATTTGTGAAAGATCCTCCTACACATTCGGTGCACATGAGTTGTTACACAAATACGGAGGTACGTCTGTTTCTTTATTCTCTATAATAACATAGACGCAGATAATTTATTGTTTTAAAATACATATCTTTTTTCATATTTGTAGGATCTTATGGATATATGTTGTTGCATTTGCGGAGTATTTGAGTCACGAAGAAGCTATTCCACCCAAAGATATTGATGCTGAGTTACTTCGGACGAGATATGGTGCACTTTTGTGGGTTTATGCTCAGAAGAAGAATGAAGTCGATGCCGTAAGCGACAATGAGGCTCCTCCAAAGCCAGTTAGAGCGGCGATAGATTTTGATCAAGTTGAATTAAACATAGTTAATTAGATTCTAGTTTCTTGACCGTAAAACAGATTATGATGGTGTTTTCATCCTTTATGTTGTTGACTTTTTGATGCCTAGAAGGCAATTGTTAGTATGAATACTCAATGTTCGGCTACTCTTTTAATGAATACATTCTGATTTTTTTACAATGTATTCATGTTTTGTTATATCTCATAGTTGTATTCAGAGTTGAATCAATTGCATGTGATACAACATATGTTGGATACAGTGTTGTATCTTATAGTATGAATACACAATACACAATTTTGATGGTTATTTGAATCAAATGAGGACACATCCATTGTAGTTAAGAAACTTTAGGATGTGCATTCATAGCAATATTTCACACATAGTTGTATCTGTAATCGCAATGTATTCACTTAAAGGCTGTATTCACACAAAATTATATTTGGGATTCTTAGATACAAGCTGGTGAAAAAAGTTGTATACGCATTCAGTGTTGTATTCACACATTGCTTTATTGAGCATCAGCAGATGTTGAATACATCTACAGACAGAATTTCCATCTGCTGTAAAGCTCGGGCAAAAGATAGTCTGGCGACGCCATGGCTGTAAAAACCACCAGAAAAACTGGGGCATGCCACGCAAGGTACAGGTAGGATAATCTCAAATACCCGATTAATAAGTTGTATTTACACGTTGCTGTATCGAGCATCAGCAGATGTTGAATACATCCACGAATGTAATCTCCATCTGCAATCGCAATGTATTCACTCAAAGTTGTATCCACGCAAAAGTTGTATACGTATTTACAGTTGTATTCACACATTGTTGTATCTAGTATCAGCAGTTGTTGTATACTTCTTTTAGGGTGGTCTTTAAATTTTGCCCCTCATATTTGAAATCTTTAAATTTTGCCCTTCGCATAAACTCCATGGGTTCCAGGTTCGAACCCCCACACAGTCAAAATTTTAAAAAAAATTCGCAAGGCAGAGTTTAAATTTCGCTATGCCCCCATCGGCATACACTTATGAAGGAATTACCAAAGTTATGCCGGACACGGCATACTTATGCCTCATGGGCAGACTTGGCATAAGTATGCCGGTTCCGGCATAACTTTGGTAATTCCTTCACAAATTTATGCCGGGTCCGGCATACAAGTTTGCCCATTAAAAGTATGCCCCCATCGGCATAAATTTGTTAACGAATTATCAAACTTATGCCGATGGGGGCATACTTATGCCTTATGGGCGGACTTTGCCTTGAAGCATATATATGTATTTGTCATTCCAAACTAATTATGGGTTGCATTGTATAGCGATGTTAATTGTTAAACACCACGGAGGCACGAACCCATTGTCATTAACGTGAGATACTAACTACTATTCCCTTAATTCGAACAATTTATTGTTAGGTTTTGAAGTATATATACGAGGATCCACACGAATCACAGTTAATATTGATTTGTTAATTTCTTTGGGATATAACTTAATTACCACAAACTCAACGTCATGGACGCAAAGTTTTATGGTTACTTTAAATTTAATAGCTCGGATTCGAAAAAATCTAGTACTCTATATTCCGTTAAGTTGGACATATCGCTTGGGTTGCTTGTCTCAAGCCGAATTCATACTTATGTTAATTGTTGTTAATTTGTAAACCGAGATTAAGCATGTGAGTTGGAACAATATCCGCATAAGAAGATTAAAATGCAAGCTCGATCCGAGGCATACTTTCTTAGAAATGCAAGTCAATATCTTTGGAGGGCGTACTTTTAGTTATGTTTAGTTATGCGGATCCGGCGTACTTTTAGTTGTGTTTAACTAAAAGTCCGCCGGAGAAAGCGTACTTTTAGTTATGTTTAGTTATGCCGGATCCGGCATAACTTTAACTTTTCCTTAAAGATTGTATGCTGGATTCGGCATACACTCTATTGTATTCACGCATTGTTGTATCTAGTATCAGCAATGTTGAATACATCCACAGGAGAATTTCCAAACAAAGCTGTATTTTTGATTCAGAATATACTGATACAAGTTAGTACAAAAATTCAGGACTGCAACAAATTAGCAACAAAATCATCTGTAAGAATGTTGTATCATCTATATCTGTATAAATTGGTCATAAACATAAATTGAACTATTAATTACCTTTTGCTGTATATAATGCCGACGAGATGAATCCAACAATGTCTGTATAGGTCAACAAAAAGGATTTACGTAGAAACTGATACATACAACACCGAATTTGACATACACAGATGCAAGAGATTCGCAATTAAATTCTGAGATAGTTTTATGCATGGAATCGGTATAATTGAATTGTAAATTTTGACTCAAATTGCTCTGTTTTCAGCTATTGCTGATGCAAATTTGAATTCAAATTCGAATGTATGAAGGAATAAAGAGCGTGTTAATTTTTGTGCGGAATCATAAGCATGATTTTAGGAAGATTTTATTTTTGTTTGCCATGTTTAAAAAGATTTGGTTCCAAGATTTCAAAGAACTTTTAACTTAGTGTATTCGAATACGACGTGCAACCAATGTTGGATACACGCTGATAAATGGGCTGGATTTGCTACATCACGTAAATAATGAAAGTGTTGCTACAGTGAATCTTTAAACCCCAAATGTTAGTCATTTATGAAATTTTCCCTCATTCATTTTACGTTCTTCTCCATTACTATTCATAATTTTCCAGGGTTTGATTGGGAAAGTGAGGAAAATGGACATGAGCTGAAATTATATATAAAAAAGATTAATACTGCTTCTATTCTAATTTTGTGCTATAGTTCTAATTTTAAGAGTTATATATTTTTTTTATTTTAATTGCGAATTTTAGAAATGGTACATTGCAAAAATGGTAATTTTAATACTTCCACAAAGAGGTTATTTTAAAAAATGGTTACTTTTGCAAAGTAGTTAGTTTTTAAAGGTAACTACTTTCAAAAAATGACTATTTATGAGAATTAGTTACTTTCAAAAAGTGACTATTTTTAAAAAAGTATTTACTTTCACAAAGTGGCTATTTTTGAAAAGTGGCTATTTTTTGCAAGTAATATTTTTAAAAAGCGGCTATTTTGTAAAGATGCTATTTTTTAAAGTTATATTTGCAGAAAGTGTCGAGTTTTGCAAAGTTGAGAGATTGGGGAGTGGTGGTAAGGAGGTGAGAGGTAGGAGTTGGGGGTAGGTGGTGATAGGGGTAGGGGGTGGGGTAGGTGATTATAAGGGTGGGGAAGGAGGTAGTGGGCGTGTAGGGGTGGTTAGGTGGTAGGGGTGGTTAGGTGGTGGGGTAGTTTAGGTGGGGAGTGGGGGTCGCGGGGTGTGGGGTGTGGGAAGGTCGAGGGTAAGGGTTGGGGGTGTTGGGTGGGTCAGAAGGAGACAATGAACTTGCAATGTTGCATGTGAACTTGTTTTCCCTACTTTCATTAAGGAAGTTATTTTCCTCAATTTCAAGGAACATCTTTTCTTAGAGAAAATGTTCTTCGAGACATTTTGACCACCCAAATGCATATGACTTACGAGTAGTTTTTGGGTGAAAATCTGCCCCTCCGCTTTTTAAACACCTCCCCAAATTTGAACAGATAATATCCTCTCCTGAGACTCTCATGTAATGTCTATGTTAGTGATATCATTATCAATCCATTTTTGTCGAGTAAATATCACAAAAGGTCACTCAACTATGAGAATTATGTAGCAAAGTAATTTAACTTTGTTCTGTATCAATAAAATCACTCAACCAAATTTGACATTAAAAAATTTTACATGGCAAAATAAATTAATCTTTAAGCCATGTAAACATGGACCGCACAAATAAAACGAAATTAAAGAACACCCATATCCTACGTCCAATGCACCCACCCACACATCAAAATGGGTCTTCATCTAAATCAAAAACAATTGGATAATATCTTTGTATATAATTGAGTTACTGTAATTTAATCTACATCCTTAATACAGTTTACACTACGTTATCAGGGTAGTAATAGCGTTAATCCGCCAAAAAACATACGTCGTCAAATAATTAAAGGTTAAACATCATAATAACTAACATTTTAGTTTAGCAATAAGTTAAGGATCAAAAGTTCTATTAGTCCTTTTAGAATAAAATTAAAAGAAAAAGGTGATCCATAAATTGCATAATTATAAATAAAAACCAAAATTAATAAGCCGTTAGCCAATGCTCAGGCAAAAGGTCACGTTCTCCGCCAAATATGTCGCACTTCTCTAGTAGTATACGATTTACCAAATTCCCCCTCGTATAAATTGGGACGGAGTGAATAATTCCTGGCAGTTAGTACAATAAGGAATTATGAGAAACCAGGAAAATGCATGAGCAAATCAACTAAATTTACACGATATGTTACTAGGCAGAGTTGTAGTGGTAGTTTGAGCCAATGTAGAGGACGTCACTGCAATCGGACATGTCGATGACACGCCACATGGAAGGGTCCTTACATATTCGCCTCCATGTAGTGCACACCTTCTGTGCTGTCAGCAGTATCTCTTGAACAATCAGCCTGTGCTATATGTTCCCCCATATATCTTCCGGCAATTCCAACCATGGTGGTGTTTTCTCCATATCGCCTTATTTTACATTTTTATTCCCTTCTAGAGAAAGTTAGAGGAAGAATTTGGATATATATGAGTGGAAGCTATATGGACAGTGTCTTTAAAGTGATGAGAAAACAGGGAAGTATAGAATTTGAACGACATAAAAGCTAGCTAAATGGTACATTCATGAATGTTATAGAAATACTATCAAATGTTTACTGTCGAGGATAATATTTATTCAACCGGGGTACCTGCACTAGATGACATTCCCATTATATTATAGTTAAACATTACTTCAATAAACTAAAATTAAATTATCTATTGATCCATAATCAAGTGATGAAAGTGTGATCAGAGGATTTGTATTTTTTTAAGTTCAAAATTTGCAAAGGTTCTGTTTAAAAGGTGAAATAACGAAGTCTAGTATCATTATAAAATATTTCCTCAATTCTATAAACCATGTCAAAACCTTAGTCAAACATTTATCCAAAGCTAAAACAAATTCCTTCTAGCAAACAATTGTCAAAAACTAATTACTTCTAACAACCATAACAATAATTTCTATATATTAGAAGAGCTTTGAGCTGCTAGCAAGTTTCGACATGTTTGTTTTTGGACAATTCCTTGCACCAGCTTCTTGGCATGAGGAGTGTTGTCATAGAAATTGAAAGCTATTTTACTTGGAACTAACTAAATAGGATAGTCGTCCTCTCTGTGAAAAGAAAAGGTGCAACAATGAAAAAGTTAGGTGCAGAAACACAAGGCACATCGGCGAACGCATATTCGTAGGAGGAACGAGGAGCTTGGAGGCAGAGGATTAATGATATATAGTTCGTGGAAATAATCAAGAAGTACTCCTCATGATTCTGATCCTGAGTATGTTCCTATCCAGTGAGTAAGTAAATAACTATCAAGAACCTAAACGACATGCTTTCAAGACAGATGGCATGACAATTTCAAATCATGTCTACTTTATGGGCATAAATAATTTGCATGGAGGAATTAGACCAAGTGAGATACGTCATGACATAAAGCGAAGCAACATATTGGTAGAACTCTTGATGGCAAGATCTCAAAATTCGGGCTTGTAAAATCAAGATCTCTTCGCAATAATCATATATTAGAAGTTAGATGAAAGATAAATCGAATATTTCTACTGATATCCTAATATTTGCAGTTGTAATGTTTATTTAAATAGTATCCAGCAATGAGCATGCTACGTTATCTATAGCTGATATGATAATAACTGACCTGCACCAACTTTTACTTTTGGTGTCTGCAATTTCATATTAAAACAAGGTTGATCACACAAAGTCATCACTGCCTAGTAACATTAATAATTTTGACGAGGATGACGACAATAATATTTTTACTGTTATCACTACTAGAAATAGAGGGTTTTCCACTAATATTCAGTGAAAAATTTGTGCTATCAAACATAATTTTTCTCACCTCATTTCCACTGAACCAACTCATTGGGAAAACGCATGGTGGCAAACAGGTTCCCATTGAAACATTAGGAAACTTCATACTTTTTCCGTGTGAAAACACTACTATTTAAGTTTTTCCCACCAACATTAAATGGAAATAGCCACTGAATTTTTTTCAATGAAAAATTAGTGGGAAAATAGAGATTTTTTAGTAGTGTATCAACATTATATTGATAAAATAATTTATGCTGCGTGCATAACCAAGTTCTATTTATTCCAAACCTTGGACTGATTTAAAAAAAAAAAAAAAAAGAAGAAAAAATAGTTCTATTTACCCCTACACCTTATTATAATACACCTATGTCAAATAATATAAAAGCATGATCGAGTCTGAGAAGCAGGACAACTATTTATTCGTTGATTCATCTTTCCCTAGGCGAGATGTTTATGTTACATAATTAAGTAATTTACTGAAGATGAAAAGATTTGTTAAAAACTTCAAACTCAATTATCTCCTCTGTACCAGGGGGGTTCAGACTTCAACTAGTAACAAACCGATCAGGGGCAAATATTGATTCGTTGATTCACCTTCCCTAGGGGAAGTATTTCTGTTACTCAAAACTTTCTCTCCGTCTCACATTATTTGTCGTGGTTACTAAAATAGTTAGTTCAAATTATTTATCGTTTTAGAAGTAGTTCTAGGCACAATGATGTTTTCCGCAATTTTCCCTTAATTAGTAGAATTTTGTCATTAATGGAGATGACACATAAATAGAGTAAATATTTAATGGAGAAAAATTATAACTTAGACATAAATAAGTAGTCAAATACCCCTCTTAACTAATATTTCTTAAGGGGCTTGTTGTCACAGTCTCAACCAAAATAACAATAAATTAAACAAGTTTTTGGGACAATTTTTTGGTTTATTCGAAATTGAAAGCAAAATTGCAATTACAACTAATAACTAAATGAAATACTAATAAGCTGATATATGGAGCTTGATTTAACGAGCTTACATGGCTGATTTCATATTTGTAACAAGAGAAGAAGAGATTGGATGAGAAAAGAAAAGAAAGGAGATGAGAAATCAGAATTGAGAGGAGAATAATGGGGTTTTACCCGAATTGTTCAATTATGATTTGCCCAGAATTGCTTGTTGTGTATATAAAATATCTGCAACAAACTTGTCCAGCTTGCACAATCTGGTCCCTTGGCTGTCATTAATTGAAGTTTAGTCTACACAGCTGGATGGTGATCAGTTATTCCTTTCCTCTCCTCAGCTTCGAACCCTCACAGCTACATTTCTATTTATGCTATAATTATACTTATAATTCTCGACATACCCTTCCTCTTCAAATAATCCTTGTCCTCAAGGATTAGCATCAAATTCTGGGAGCTTGGGTTTGATGAAATCATAATCCTCAATTAGACCATTGAATGAGAAATTTAACAGCAGCAACATTGCCCTTTTTCACAAGCTGCCTTTGTAGAACAGCAACTGGCTTGACTAAAAACTGTCCTTCTGCACTGGTCATAGGTAGAACTGATTGAACTACTGCTCTAGTGCCAAACTTTTTCTTCAATAATGAAACATGAAAAACAGGATGGATATTGTAAATGGGGGTTAACAACAACTTATAAGAAACTGACCCCCACCTTATCTATAACCTGATATGGACCATAATACTTGGAACAAAGTGTCAAGTTCTTCCTAAGGGCTATGGAAGTTTGTCTATATGATTGAAGCTTCAAATACACCATATCACCAACTTGAAACTTTCTCTCAGTTCTGTTAAGATCAAAGATATAACTTCATTCTTTCTTGAGCTTTCAATAGGTTGTCCTGAAGTAGTTGCTGCATTTTTTGTCTTTGCATCAACACATCAACAACAGCTGGTACAGCAGATTACAAGAGGAGGCCCATGGACAATTGTGGAGGAGTAAAATCATACAAGGGTTCAAAGGGACTGCACTTTAAACTGCTATGAAAATTTGTGTTATACCACCATTCTGCACAATACAACCAAGTCTTCCACTGGTTAGGCCTCTGACTAGTCATACACCTTAAGTAGTTTCCAATGCACCTGTTTACTCTTTTAGTTTGACCATTAGTTTGGGGATGGTAAGCTAAATTGTAGAGCAGTTGAGTCCCTTTAAGTTTGAACAATGCTTGCCAGAAATTACTGAGAAAAATCATGTCTCTATCTGACATAATGGACTCAGTAGTACCATGCAAGGTGTGAAGCCTTTTCCAAAATTTATTGGCCACATCCATAGCAGTGAAAGGATGAGCCAATGCGATAAAATGAGCAGCTTTAGTCAATCTATCCACCACCACAAAAATGACTTATTTACCTTTAGACTTAGGTAATTCTTCAATGAAATCCATAGAGATGTGTCTTCAAGCTTGAACAGGGATGGGGAGTGGTTGCAATAATCCAGGATATGAGACATTCTCATCCTTACTGTCACGACCCGACTAGGGCCATGATGGGTACCCGGGACTAACCACCAAGCACCACTCATTCTATTACTTATCCTGCCTTCATTCATATTTCTCATCATTCATAATCATAGAAGGCGACTTTCATTTAAAACATATTTACTTTATAAACATAAGCCCCTTGGGATATCAAAATAATATATATATACATACGTGCATATACACGAAAGACTGTGAGACCATACCACCCACACATACGTATCTACGAGCCTCTACTAGAGTACTAGACATATGGACGGGACAGGACCCCGTCGTGCCCAAAATATATGTACACAAAATACTGTCTCAAAATAGCACCTCCGGAATAAAGGAGGGCTCCTGTCGATCTGCTGATAGCTACTATGGATCTGCACCGTCTCTCTGTCTACCTGTGGGCATGAACACAGCGTCCAAAGAAAAGGGACGCGTACGAAATATGTACTGAGTATGTAAAGCATGAGCAATAATAATACATGATAGGAACATAAGGGATAGCATAAGATAAAGGAACTGTCCATTTCTCATAATACCTTTTTAGCATTCGTCACATGTACTTACCCCCTTTTTCCTCTAATGATACACTTGTTACATCCACATACTTACATATGAAATAATTTACAATGCAAGATAATCACGTACCCGACCATCTAGGCTCGGTATCATCCTTAACATCATTATACGTCACATAAGCATGTCATGATCTTAGCACAACTACTCATCATCTCGCATTCATCATAACACATACATATACTTATCATAGTACCGTATCTGTTTATACACATTTGAACATTATCCGTATTCGGCCACGTGGGGCTCGACAATATCCGTATTCGTCCACGTAGTGGCTCGACAGTATCACATATATGTACGCCGTACCCGGCCATGACGAGGCTCGGTATGTCTCTTATCATCACATGTGTGTCATAAGCTTATTATAGCTTTCCGTAAAACATGTATTTAAAACAAGGACAATCTATTAAAACAATATCATCTCCATGACATGAACTTCATAACATATACCGTATACTTACCCTTATTATTCATCACATATGCATATACATCATTATACCACTCATACATCATCATAAACTCGTCATTATTAATCGCTTCGTAAGCATATCATGGCACTATCATAATCTCTCATCATAATGCATGCATGGGACTCATGGACGATTAAACTTTATCGGGGTGACGTAAGGTCGTGAACCCCCGATTACATTATGGAGCATTCATGAACATTCCACCTCACCTTGAAGGAATTAGCACATAAGGTGAGCGTATACAATAATCGACATCAATGAACTATGGATAGCTTCATTAGCTTTGTAGGAACATCATATTATAACTCTAGAGTCTTTAGACTTTAGCTTATTATCCTCATTATCGTGCTCATATCGTATCTCTTATCTCTTATAGCTATTCATGAACGAGGACTCTTAACTTTCTTGAAGATAGGAAATTCATGAGGAAGGAGGAAATTCATACATAGGATTCATGCCTTAGGAAGAAAGGTTGAGCTTTACATACCTTTGTCGTTTAATTACTCTATTGCTTGTTCGTTCTCCTTTAATGCTTGCGTCTTTACCTTCAAGAGAATTCGTGTCGTCATTAGCTAAACAATCATGAAAACGTACTTACTAAAGCTAGAGAAATTTGGGCAGCATTTCCTTTGTTTATACTACTTTCCTCCATATTCTATATCAACTCCCAACATCCATAACGACAATCACAATATCGTAAATAATAAGCATCATCTAATTACCTTGCCCACAATTCCTAATTTCACTACAATTCTCCATAACTATGACCAAAGTCCATTATCACGTACTTTCACGTACAATACTTATTTCATGTTCTAAATGTCATTTGTAACGCATTTATAATCTCAACGTAACCATTTTCATGATTCATTCCAACTACTATTCCACAATGACATTTTTCACCCATTTAAGACCCATTTTCTACACTCTTCTACCATTCATGTGTTTCAACTTACTAATACTTCAAATAACATAGAAAGGTCATGAAACTTACCTTAAATGATGAAGAAACAAGCCTTGCTTGGTAATACACCTCTTTCCACCAAAACCCTATTTCCTCTTTCTTGAGATTTCTTGGTTTGGATGACTTTAATGAGGTTTCCTTCACTTGATTCACTCTAATTCTTGTTGTTGATCTTTGATTTCTATGGTTTTCTTATGGTTGAAGTGTTTGGAATGTTCTAGAGGTTTCTTGAGTTGTGGAGGAGTGAAGATGAAATGAAAATGAAATGAGGGAGGTCCTTATATTAATTCAAGTTCAGGCCCGACCAGATTATACGGACCAACATACGGTCCGTATGTTTTCTACGGGCCGTATGTCTGGCCGTAGATCTAGTCCAGTGAGATATGGTATTCTGGGCTGGATCTACGGTTGGACATACGGTCCATACTTTTTTACGTTCCGCATATGTCCGGCGTAGGTTTGCCCACTTTTCCGAGAATTGTTTCGTCGACTCGTTTGATCTCCGATCCTTATGGAACCTTCTTAACACTTGTTTATCACTTCAATACCAATCTAAGGGACATTATAACTCTTCCTTAGGGCATCATTTATACACCCTTAACTCAATACTCTTAATTCTTATCCGTTACTCAACATATGACTCGCTTTCCTTAACAACTTTCTTTCCTTAACTCGAATGTCTTTAGAAATCTTAATTAGGATCATCAAATACTATTTCTTACTTGTCCAAACCTCGTGTACGTCATGCCCCTCGTCAGTCTATTCACTGTACGATAAGGGGAAATTTCTGAGGTGTAACACTTACTCTTCTAGAAAATATCACACTCAGATACATATTGAATGACCTGTTGACACCCAATTTCGTCCCTCCTTTATTTTAATTTATTTCCTTGGGCTTTTAAATTAATTAAATCTAAATATTTTATTTTCGCTACTATTTTTTACTGCTATTAATATCATTACTTTCATCTTCACTATTTTCTATCAACATTACTTTCGCTACTTTATCACAAATTTTAAATGATTCATCATCGTTTCATTTTCGGATTTTGGGCTCGTTAAATTAATTATACTTTATTAAATCTTTACTTTCTACATACTAATTATTAATTGTCTTCATTGTACTAGTTGTTAAATTAGAAACCCAAAAGGAATTAAATTGAAGGAGAAAAGGCCACAAAATTTCAGCCAAACAAATGGCCCCATTTTCGGCCAATTTTAGTAGCCCAAATGAAGACTAAAACTGCCCATATCCTAACGGATCAGCCCACACCTTATCGACCCGATCCGGCCCAACCTCTCCTCTTCACCCCTAAAACCTAATGAACCAAAAGAAAAAGAACGCAGCCGCGTCATCTTCTCTCTTCCATTTCCAGCGAAAAATTAGTCCCTTTTCCTCCTCACAGATTTTGCCACCCCATTTTCGGCTAGATTTCAACCCCTATCAGCCATGGCAGATCCGTTTTGGCATCTTTCCTTTCCCGTTCTTGCTTCAAGACAGGCTATAATCTTGAAAGTCATAAATGGTCGAACCATTTTCGGGTAATATCCTGGTCAGATCACGTGAATATCTGTTCGAAAATACCTTCAACACTCAGACTCAAACGGTATTTTTGACTCGTGTTCAAACCCTAGATGAGGGGATCCCGCCCAAAATTTTGAATCTTAAGCAAACCCTAGAATTTCTCCTATAAATAATCGCTTCTTCAGTCATATTGGGGGAGGAGAGTTTTACTTTAAAAGTTTAATACCATTTGATAATTTTATCGGACCCAAAAACATTCCTCACACGGAAGTTGTCGGATCTGTGTCGATCTGGAGTTTAAATCTGTTCGGGTGTAGATTCGAGACCGCCGACGCCTCGTTCACTGCACCACCAACAGGTAAAATCTGATGCTATATTGATTTATCATCTTTATTAAAATATGTTAGCATAGAAAAATCATGTTTAATGTCTTGCTGTTGCCATTTGCGATTCGGAAACATGTTTGCACTTCTTGTTTCGTGTAGTTGCTATCACTGACGAATGATGAATAGACATTAAGGTTCACGTCCTAGTTTTGTCGTTTATTGATATCTGAATATGTTTTATGAAGGTTCCATAAATTAAATCATGTTAACTCTGTTTCTATCGTGCATTATGGGCCATACTTGCTGTGTTGCTGTTATCGACTAAAACCCAAGCTTACGCTTTATCTGTTCGACAAAAAGTATGAATCAAGACTTAGTCCATTATATTGAAATGGGTATTTGATGAAAAATCCAGAATTCTTTTATAATTGTGAAATCTGTTTTGTAGCAACTAGCATTGATTCACTAAGTGTGTAAAACTGTTAAACTAAGAATGAGATTATACATCCCCTCTTGAACTGTTGTTTTCTTCTTATGTTGGGACTTGGTTTGTTCAGAAATGGAAGGGAAACTTCCCTTAACTTTATGTGAAAACTGTTAGCTTATAAAGTCCCATAATTGACTCTTCTCTATTTTGTTCAGTCTTACCTGGTTTGTGTACATATATAGCTAATTGTTTAGGTTGGTTTAAGTAGAGAGAGTTGAGTGTTAACTCAATATCACCTCAGTTTATTTGAGCAAATAGTTTTGGTTTAATGAATATTGAGTATCTCCTCAATCTGCTATGCCTTTCCAATGGTCTGTGCTTTTTGTGTGCTTCTTTATGCGATTTTGCTTTTCTCCTTTTCAATAGCTACATTCTGCTGGGAATTGAAGAAGAGTAAAAGATGTAAACCTGTTTGTTTTAAGTCTTAAGTCTTATTCTTTAATGTCAATGCTAAGTTCAAACTGGAAGCTAAGCTGTATTTATTCTTCTGTCGTTATGATGGCTAAAAAACCAAGGCATGCTTCTGGGATTGGTTTAGCCTCCAATAGTCAGCCATGCCTAAGGTTCTAGAACCCTTTTGAAACTTGTGCGACATCGGAATAAGGATGGGAGTAGGCCCTTTTGTTTGTATAAATTTTCTTTAAGTTGGAGTTTGGTCTATTCATGAGTCAAGGGTTGTTGAAAATGTTTGGCGTCGTCGCTTTCTTGATTCAAATGTATAGATCCGGCTCGCTTACCTTGCTTGCAAAGACTTAAGTAAAATTCTTGCCCATAGGTATTTTTTGGCTTTAACATGAGACTTACTTATGCTTGTGAACTAATATAAGGATTGACAATTTTTTTTTTTTTTTTTTTTGGTTTGTATAATAAGAAAACCAGATTCTCAAAAGTAGGTTTCAACATGTCTTATGCAATATAAAAAGCCTTGCTTCCCCTTTTCTCTTTCAAAGACTAAGTTGCAAAAATGTCCATTAGCTCCTAAAGGTCGTCTACAGTTAAAGGTCGTCTACAGTTGACTGTCTAATCACTTATTTCGCCAATACATCAGAGTTGTCATATGTTCGAGATATTTGTATGAACACTTTGGCTTTGAATTTCTATTCCATCTTAAGTGCTGAGTTGGTTTAGTCCTAAAATATATTAAGTAAGACCTCATTTATCGTTATCACTGTCTTTTCCTACTTGAAATTCCCATGACTGGGCAATGCCTAGTTTTCCTCATTTCGGGCATGCCATAAGACCTAAAGACCCTTAGTTATTTTGCTTAATTGGTGCCAACCGATTTTAAGATAAATTTCAATTCGGTAGGCATATTGTGTTTTCCCAAACCTGGTAATTTTTTTTTATGCTTACATTGTAAATACACCATGTTTGATTAAGTATATATTTATGTATATCAATAGTATACTTCGCTGAAGCACGTTAGTGGGGAGGTTAGATTGGTCATTATGGATCAAGCTTGAACCCTCCCTGGTGTTAGCCATGCCTGGGATTCATGAAACCCCTTGGAACTTGTGCAACATCGGGAAGACGGGGGCGAAAGCTTTCCAATATTAACCTTCTATACATCCTTATAAATGTGCATACACGAGATATACCTAGATATACACAATGTATACATGATCTATTGGTTTGTCTCGAACTTACATTATATATGTTTAACCTTATTTATTGACTGCATACTAACCTTTTTCTTTCATTTTATGCATGACTATCGTATACGAGTCCCTCGGACTTGTCTTCTCCGCATTTTGGCGTTGGGCCAAAAGCCCAACATGACCTCCTCCGTGTCAGCCCCCCCCCCCGCAGAAAGAAGAGGGAAAACAAATTTCAAGCCAAGCCCAATGGCGAGAAAAGTAGCTTGCATAGCTATTAAAAGAGGGTTTCTGGGCCAAGCCCAACAGCATGCATAACATAGTAGCCCAAAATGGGCTGAATCCATTTATTTACATTTCTTGTGCCTCTATTTTATTTTATTGCATTCAACTTGTGTTATTTTGACTATCACTTTATTTTATGTTGTCTCTTAGCTTAGATGAATCATAGGAAAATTTATAGGGACTTAGTGTGATTAGTTCTAAAAATGATGGGTAGCTAATTTAAGAGGAAACCATTAACTATTATCACAAGTTTCATTCTCTTCCGTTTATGTTTAAACTATTTATAGTATTTACAATATGTGTTTTCATTAGAATAATTAATTTCCGAAATAGCATGACTATATATGTTTGAGTTAAAAGAATCATGATTCACTTTTACTCTCTTAAAAACTTTCAAGACGTCACTAATATATAAATACTAACCGAAGTATACTTTATAAACATTACTTTAAGATTTATTCAATTATGCATACTTTTAGTCTAATATAATCAGATAAAGTCAACAAAAGAGACTTATGTCCTTTGTATCATATTTATAATAAAACTAGATTTTGGTTGGCATTGTCATGGTAACACAATTTTATCTAAAGTTTCAAATTCGCTAAACTTATTGCCTACATGAAAGCCATTACATCTTCAAATTCATCTTCAATAATATTTAAAGTCTTTTTCATACCAACTATTATATTGTGCAAATCTTATTTTTATAACATTATTACATTTTTAAAACTTTAGCAATATTTATAAGTTATTTTCTAAACATTTAGAATGTTATATCTACACTTAGCCTAATTAACTCTGAGTCCGGTCAGATTAACCATTATTAATGGAACTTAGAGGATTCCTAATACCTTCCCTCTAGGTTAGTTGAACTCGTACCTAGAATTTTGGTTTCGTAGACTTTAACATAAAATCAACTTTAGGTAATTACTTTAGGTGTCCTAATTCACCGTAAATAATTAGGTGGCGACTCTTAACTTTAAATAATCCCGGAATTACCCGGATGTTGTAAACTATTTTGACCCCGGTTAAAATAGGATATAACATGACCATTTGTTTCATAAGAGGCCAATAAAACAGTTGAGCCAACTTCTTTAATGTACCAAGCTGTCCCGAATGCCCTCCAACAGAAGTGTCATGAAAGATCTTGATCAACTGTTGTCGGAGAGTACCAGTGACCCCAATATAGATTTTCCCTTTACTCCTTAAAACTCCAGAATTATAATGTCATATCTGTGGTCCTTGTAAATCAACAGTAAGCTAGATAATCAAGTCCATTGCCAAAGCATTATTCTCATAACTAGCAATAATGTCTTGCACCCAAACTGGAACTGTCATGGTGATGGTGTTGAGTGTTGCCTATTGATGAGATTCAGATGGTGAAACTTCAAATTGTCTTGAAAGGGCATCTACTACTCTATTCTCAGCCCCTTCTTATATTGTACTTCATAATCTAAGCCTAAGAGCTTAGTTAACCCCTTTTGTTGTATTGCCGAAGTGATTTTCTATTCTAATAAGTATTTTAAACTATGGTGGTCAGTCCTCACCACAAAGTGCTTGTACTACAAGTAATGCCTCCATTTATCTATGGCATTGAGCAAAGCCATGTATTCTTTCTCATAGATAGACTTGGCTCTGTGTCTTAGAGCTAACACCTTACTAAAATATGTCATTGGCCTTCCATTTTGCATTAACACAGCTCCAATTAGAGGTGGACATGGTATGGTATATACCGATTATCATACCAAAATCGAACTTTTTTATATCGTGGTTTTGGTATTATGGTATTTGATACGGTATTTGGTATGCATTTTTAAAAAGTTTGGTATTTGGTATGTTATTCGGTATTTATAAATAATATACCGAAATACCAAATACCATACTGAAGTATATAGTTACATATACAAGTCGTATATATTAGTATTTTAATACTAAAAAATATATAAACAAGTATTAGTACAAAATTAGTTGTTTAAACATTGGAGTTTTCATTAATCTATGTTAATTGAAATGCCCTTTTGTGTAATTGATTTACGAAGGGGATTAATTGTGCTTCTTTTGAATATATTTACATGTGTAAGATGTTGGTACAATATAATTGAGATGTTTCTTGAATAGCCGAAGTCGTAATTATCTATTATTAAGTATATGTAGGTCGAAGTCGAACAAACTATGGTTACCGATTTACCGTACTGAAAAATACCAAAACCGAACTTAAAAATACCGAACCATACCGAATTAATTTGGTATGGTAATGGTATAGTATCTTTAAAAGCCGAAAACCGAAATTATCGTACCGAACTTTCCAATACCGTACGCCCACCCCTAGCTCCAATACTTGAGTGGCAAGCATCAGTCTCAACTACAAAGGGTTGAGTATAATCAGGTAAAGCCAGTACTGGAGTAGTAGTCATGGCCCTCTTAAAGGCTGCAAAAGCATTATCAGCTTCCTTACCCCATTTGAATCCTTCTTTCTTCAACAAGTTTGTTAATGGTTTACAAATAACTCCATAATTGGCTATATATTTTCTATAATAGCCAGTAAGTCCCAAAAAACCTCTAAGTGCTTTAATTGTAGTTGGTTTAGGCTAGTTTACCATGGCCTCAACCTTGCTTGGATCAGTAGATACACCATAAGCAGTAATCACATGTCCTAGGTACTCAACTTTAGATAGCCCAAAAGAGCACTTAGTTCTTTTTGCATAAAGGGTGTTTAAAGTTTCAAAGGCTAAATGATTCACATGGTCTGTTAAGCACTGACTATAGACCAAGATGTCATAAAAAAAAATAATACAAATTTTCTAAGGAAAGGCTAGAAAACCTGATTCATCAGAGCTTGAAATGTAGCAGGGGCATTTGTACGCCCAAATGGCATGACCTTAAATTCATAATGCCCCATGTGAGTTCTGAATGCAGTTTTGAATACATCCTCAGCTTTCATTCTAATTTGGTGATATCCAGCTCTAAGATACATCTTGGAAAAAATTACTGATCCATGCAGTTCATCTAAAAGATCATCCACAATAGGTATGAGGTATTTTTCCTTGATAGTGATGTCATTTAACCCTCTATAATCTACACAAAATCTCCAGGTTCCATCCTTCTTCTTCACCAACAATGCAGGAGAAGAAAAAGGAGACTGACTTGGTCGAGTTGTCCCACTGAGCAACATTTCTGCTACTTGTTTTTCTAGTTCTTCCTTCTAATAGTAATTGTATCTATATGGCCTCAGGCTAACTGGTGCAGCTTCAGGTTTTAAGGGAATTTGATGGTCTAATGGTCTGGCAGGATGCAATGCTTTTGGCTCTGCAAAAACTTGTTTATATTTGTCAAGCACCTATTGTATTGGTTCAGCTACTTCTTCCTGGTATGGTAACTGAGTCATGTTTACCATGAACAAATGAGCCATAAGTGTTTGACCCTTTTTTTAACAATTTCCTTGTAGCACTGCCATTGATCAAGCTTAAATTGGCTGATTCAGGTATGGTATGCAGCACAGTCTTGATGCCCTTCCTTCCATTGTAATGCACCTCTTCTCATGGTCAAACTTGACAGGATTATATTTCTTCATCCAATCATTGCCTAACACCATATCACACCCTCCCAAGTGAATGATCCTTAGGTCTTCCAGGAAAGATTTATTATGCATTTTCCAACTGAATCTTGCACAACTAGAATTGCATATGACATAACTACCATCAGCAACATTCACCCTCATAGGTGGACTATAAATTGGTACAGAACCAGTTTTCCTTCACTGCTTGTTCATCAATAAAACTATGAGTACTTCCAGAATCAATTAATACTACTAAAGTTTTATTTTTTGTTTTGCCAATGACCAGTATAGAGTTCACCCTAGAGTTTTTTGCTACTAGTGCACTAAGACAAATGGATTCCAATACTTTTTGCTCTATTTCCCCTTCTATCATGATCTCAGCTACATGAGGATCTCCTGTTTGAGTTTTAAGATGGCCCACTATAGCTTCAGGATTATTATCATTCTCCCAACCAAACAGTTAAGTTGTTTGTTCCTACATTGATGTCCAGGTGCATATTTCTCACCACATCTAAAACATAAGTGATTAGCCTTTCTATACTCATAAATTTCAGGACTCAGCCTATAAGTACTAGTCCTTTCAGTTGGTATGGGTGAAACCCTTTGAGTAGTCATCACTTTAGTGTTGGAGTATGTTTTTCCTGGTGTTTTGTCCCTTTTGCGAGCAGCTTCAATAGCCTTCTCTTGCATGCTAGCCTATTTTATGGCACTAGTCAAGGTGGTGGGTTTTAACAACTTGACCCCAAACTTGATTTCTTCCTTAAGAGAACCCACAAAACTAGACAGAAAATGTGCTTCTTCTAGAATCATATTTCTAATGAGCATATGGACTTTGAGATCCTCAAATTTGCTCAGAAATTCTTCTATTGTCCCATTCTATTCAAGTTGTTAAATTCTTCTACCACATCCTCCATTAAATTTTCACCAAACCTATTACATAGTTCTTCCTTAAATTCAGCCCAAGTTATAACTCCTCTACTCAAGGTTAATGAATTAAACCACACCTCAGCTACTCCATTAAGATAGAGAGCAGTAGCTTCAACCTTAGATTGTTCAGCAGTTCTATACAAATTAAAATACCTCTCACATTTTCTCAGTCATACACTAGGTTCCTGACCTTCAAATATATGTAATTCTCATTTAAGAGGTGGAACTGGAAACCCTGCTTGTCTATTTGGTCTTGCTTCAGCTGCAGGAACAGGAAGCAATCCTCCTCCATTTGGATATGCTTGTGGTCTCTCCAAAGCAATCAAATGATTCAAAATCAGCTCCAATGTTCCTTGAATATCAAGCTGTGTTTGTTGCAAAGTTTGCTGGCCAATAGTTAACTCCTCGAGTAACTCTTCATGCCTATTGATCCTTGCATCCATAGTTTGCATTCTAGTGTCATCTGCTATTGTTGAAGCCACAGGTTGCAGGTGCGTGAGCTTTGATACCAATTGTCACAGTCTCAACCAAAATAGCAACAAGTTAAACAAGTTTTTGGGGACAATTTTCTGGTTTATTCGAAATTGAAAGCAAAATTGCAATTACAACTAGTAACTGAAATGAAATACTAATAAATTGATACATGGAGCTTGATTTAACGAGCTTCCATGGCTGGTTTCAGATCTGTAACAAGAGAAGAAGAGATTGGATGAGAAAAGAAAAGAAAGGAGAGGAGAGAAGAAATTGGATTTTACCCGAATTGTTCAATGATGATTTGCCCAGGCTTGTTTGTTGTGTATATAACAGATTTGCAAAAAGACCTGTCCAGCTGGCACGATCTGGTCCCTTGGCTGTCATTAATTGAAGTTTAATCTACACCGTTGAATGGTGATCAGTTATTCCTTGCCTCTCCTCAGCTTCGAACCCTCACACCTACATTTCTATTTGTGCTATAATTATACTTATAATTCTCTAGGACATGACACGTGTAAAACAAAAAGGCGACACATAATTTGAGAAGGAGGAAGTAGTTATTTGGTGAAGATGGAAAGACTCTATTACTCTCTCTATCCCATGTTAGTTGTCCACATTACTAAAAATATCCATCCCAAAATACTTGTCCATTTACAAAATCAAGATAGAACTAATTAAATTTTCCTATTTTGACCTTAACATTAATTATTTTTTAAAATCACTAATACTCATTAGGGTGCAATTTATTAGAGAAAGATAAGGTTAATATAGTAAAAATACACTTTTATTTATGATTTCTTAAAGAGCATGTAAAGAGGAAAGTGGACAAGTAACATAGGACAGAGGGAGTACTAATAAAACTTCAAAACTCTCTCCTCTGCCCAATTTCCAAAACGTTAAAAATGCAGGGGATTTGGATTTCTTAAATGGAAAAGGGCCAATTATACCCCCGTACTATCGGAAAGGGGCCAAATATACCCTTCGTTATACTTTGGGTCTAAATATACCCTTGCCGTTATATTTTCGGTTCAAATATACCCCTCCTATGTTATCTTTGTCCAAGGTGGACATCCAATCCTACGTGGCACTAACATTTGATGAGGTGGATGCCATGTGGCATGCCACCTCATCGCCCCTAACCCATTTTGTCCCTCTCCTCTATTTGTTCTTCTCCCTAAAATTTCCTTCCCCTCCCCTCTATATACACACAAAGTTCCTTTCAATGGAGTCACTTTCCCCGGTGGTCCGACCGAAAGCGATTCTACCGTTAACAACTAGTCACAGCGATCATGATCTCTTCAGCTGGCATCTTTTTCCCCAAAATATTAGCACTTATACTGTTAGGCTTTGGGTGCGGATGGGTTTGCAATTGAGTTTATCGATATCTAAACAAACTTAAAATACACAAATTCTCCAAACTAAATTTTTTTGTCTGAAAACTACTTTGAACAAATAATTTCTTAACTTTAGTAATTTTTTGGGTTTGGAATGACTTCTTCTAGATATGATTTAGGCACCTCCATTTTATCTAAGGTGTTATTGTTAATGGCCATTGCAGATTTCAAGAATTAGGTTGTGCAGTCATTTTTTTTGTGCGTTTTCTCTGAAACCATTTATGGGATTTTGAGAACTGGAAGTCACCATTTCTTTTCTCAACGAGAGAGAGGATTTCGGAAAGAAGACAATTCATTAACTTTTTAATTTTTGGAAAGAGGATTTCGGAAATGAGCATCTGCTTCACATCATATTTAGTCGGTAATGGTAGTAATGGTGTGGAGGGGAAGAAATTTTAGGGGTGGAAGAATAAATAGAGGGAAGGGGCAAAATGAATTAGGGGCATTGAGGTGTCATGCCACGTGGCATCCACCTCATCGAATGTTAGTGCCACGTAGGATTGGATGTCCACCTTGGACAAAGTTAATGGAGGAGGGGTATATTTGAACCGAAAACATAACGGTAGGGATATATTTAGACTCAAAGTATAATGAGGGGTATATTTGGCCCTTTTCCGATAGTATAGGAGTATATTTGGCCCTTTTTAGTTTCTTAAAAGGACTTGGGAAATGGAAAGGGAAAAGGGCCTGATTTACTCCTCTACTTTGGGAAAAGGTTCATATTTATTCCCCGTTATACTATCAGCCCACTTATACCCCTACCATTACAATAGTTGAAATATTTACCCCGATTTTTAACTCCTGTCCACCATGGCCAATGGCTTGGGCCAGGCTTGTCCACTGTGTCCCATTAAAATGCCACATAAGAGGCCATGTCAGCAATTTAATTAAATGAGTCCTAAAATTAAAAGAAATTCTCTATCCAAAGACCAAATTCATTGAATGACTCTACAAGATTGTTCTCCACTTGCCAATTCTTGCACACTGTGTCAAAGTATGCCCTGCACCATGACTCACCAAGTACCTATTCAACAAGTCCTCACCAGCTTCTTTATTCTCCTCCCCCATCATAGTCAAATAGTATTGAAACTCTTCTTGGTAAGTACACCATGAACACCACCAAAGGTGTTTCTTCAACTCCCCAGCACCCCAATTCTCGCACCAATTAGCCTCTAGGTGCCTCACACAATATCTGTGGTGTGCTTCTAGAAGAATATTCAACAAAGGCCCCAAATAAGCCCTGCATATGAGTTAAATGAATTTGGTGTTGGATAGAGAATTTCTTTTAATTTTAGGACTCATTTAATTAAATTGCTGACATGACCTCTTATGTGGCATTTTAACGGGACACAATGGACAAGCCTGGCCCAAGCCATTGGCCACGGTGGACAGGAGTTAAAAATAAGGGTAAATATTTCAACTATTATAACGGTAGGGGTATAAGTGGGCTGATAGTATAACGGGGGGTAAATATGAAGCTTTTCCCAAAGTAGAGGGGTAAATCAGGCCCTTTTCCCAAATGGAAATTAAATTTTTATCAGGACATTCCAGTACAGACTTTGATTAAGTTAAATTGGGATCAGTGTGTTTTTTTGCTCCATCAAAACAATAGGCCAAATCCACTAGTAAAAAAGACAAATTTAACCGAAGACAGATACTCCTTCCGTCTCAATTTATTTGTGCTTTTTTGTTTTACCGTCTCAATTTATTTATGCTTTTTTGTTTTACACGGTACTTAAGAAATATTAATTAAAAAAGATATTTGACTAATTTTACCCTTATTTATACTCCCTCTGATCTAAAAAAAAAAATTTGAGTTTTTAGACTTGTGCACATGTTTTTTTTTTATATAATAAATAAACGGAAAAAGGGTCAAATGTACCCCTGTACTATCAAAAAAGGGTTAAATATTCCCCTCGTTATACTTTGGGTCCAAATATACCCTTTCCGTTATATTTTGGGTTCAAATATACCCCTCTGTTATACTTTGGGTCCAAATATACCCCTCCTACGTTAAAATTGTCCATGGTGGACATGAGATATGACGTGGCACTGATAACTCGGTGAGGTAGATACCACATGACATGCCACCTCACCACCCCACCCATTTACCCCTTTCTTCCCATTCTTCTTTCACCATTACCATCTCCTCCCTTCCTAAACCTTTGCCACCATTAGCACCACCACACTACCATTTCAGTTGAACCCATTGAACATAGGCTCCATCCGCCCCAGACCATACTAACTATACATCGAAGTGAAACCAAAACTAGCAGCTAAACTACTTCTATTTGTGTTTTGTACAGTCAGTAAACTTTCAAAACCTGAATCAACATTTCCAAAGATCATAGTGAAATAGTTAAAACAATATGGAATTTCCATATGAGGCTTAAAAAGATTCACTTTCATGAAACAAACTTTTATTTGCTGTAGTTTTTAAGGACCAGAAAGTGTATATATAGAGCAAGAAATCTTAATGAACTACTTTTGATTTATCAGGTTCTATCTCCAATAAAAAATTATAAATACTTAACAAGTTGCCATAATTATTTACTTAAGCTTGAAAACCTCAGATTCGATAAAAGAAGAACTTATCAGTTCCACACTTTCCCCATCACTTTTGGTCTTTCTATCTTAATGGGCTTTGAAGAATACTTAATTATTTGTAAAGAATTCCATAATAACACTCTAGATTTCTTTTTGGCCCACAAAAGAAAGAATTTTTAGCATTTTTTGGAGATGGTGGTGTGGTGGTGCTAATGGTGGCAAAGGTTGTGGAGGGGAGCATATGGTAGTGGTGGGAGAAGAACGAGACGAGAGGGGTAAATCTGTTAGGGTGGTGAGGTGGCATGCCATGTGGTGTCCACCTCACCGAGTTGTCAGTGTCACGTCATAGCTCATGTCTATCATGGATAATTTTAACGGAGGAAGGATATATTTTGACCGAAAGTATAATAGAGGAGTATATTTGAACCCAAAGTATAACTATGATATTTGGACCCAAAATATAACAAGGGATATATTTAACTCTTTTATGATGGTTAGGGGATATATTTGACCCTTTTCCGATAAATAAAAGAAAAACAATATAGATGTCCAACAAGAAAACGCAAATAGAGGAAATGGAAAAACAAAAGGGAAAAGGGTCAAATATACCCCTCTACTTTAGTTTATTGGTTAAATTTTTCCTCCGTTAGTCAAAGTAGTCAAATATACCCCTCTGTTAGCCAAAGTATACACATATACCCCTTGAATGGATGGAAATCCCAAATCAGCTAAAATTACTCAATTTCAATTAAAATTATTCGACCCATCTCTTATAACCCGACCCGCGACCCCACATCCTCTCCCTCACTGTTGCTTGCTCCATAGCCATCATTGCCGGTGAGCTCGTGACACCGGAGCTCCGGCCACTATCACATCAAAGCATAGGTGAGAAAGAGGCGGGCAAACAAATGGCTCCGAAGAACTTGACTTTCAAGGTTTGTTTTTTCAACATTCAAGAGCACAATGTTCTGTTCTTATTTGAAAGTTAAAGCTTGTTTTCAACATTCTATAATATACTGAATTTAGTAGTACGAACGGTTCCATATGTTGATTTTAGTAGTACTAACGGTTCCATATGTTGAATTTAGTAGTACTAACGGTTCCATATGTTGAAAGATAATCCTGGGTTCTTCCTCCATGGCACGTCGAAAAATTCTAGTTGACTTGGGTTATGAATTTACACTTATGGTACGTTCATTTTAGGAGATTCTGTATTTTTACTACAACTTGCATTTTCTGGCCAGTTTAGGTTTTGGAACTTGTTTAAGAAAATGCTCCGGTGAAGATGTGGCGGGTCATTTGCTAATCAAAGTAGGAGCAAATGATGTGATAGTGGCCGGAGCTCGCCGGCATTGATGGATATGGAGCAAGCAACAGTGAGGGAGAGGAGATGGGGTTGCGGGTCGCGTTATAAGAGACAGGTCGGATAATTTTAATTACAATTGAGTAATTTTAACTGATTTGGGATTCCATCCATTCAAGGGGTATATGTGTATACTTTGGCTAACAGAGAGGTACATTTGATTACTTTGACTAACGAAAGGCAAATTTAACCAATAAACTAAAGTAGAGGGTTATATTTGACCCTTTTCCCAAAACAAAACACAAGAGAAGAGCCGGTCCGACAATCCACAAATTGAAAACCCTCTCTCAATCTTCATCAACAAACCTTCGTCTTCCATTGTAGATTCCATGGTTGATTTTGACGCAATCTGTGGTATTTGTTGTTTCCATCTCCTTTCCTTCTTTCATAATTGATTTTCAACTACTCTGCATTATACCTGAGCCCTAAAAAATTCATAAAATTCATTTACTCCTAAAAATTGAGAGATGTATTGACTAAAACACCAGAGCTTTGAAATTATAACCAGCATTAAATTTGTTCATTAAATTAAGAATGTGTCAAGGGTAAATTTGGAAAAAGAATAGATTCCTTTTTGATAAACTAAAACCTCAATTATTGTGGACCAACTTTTAGATGCTAATCCTCAATTATTTTGAACCGGAGGGAGTATCTTAGTTATAATCTCTCTCCGTTAAATGTTTTATCTTAGTTATAATCTCTCTCCGTTAAATATTTACTCTATTATGTGCCATCTCCATTAATGGCAAAGGGAAAAATTAATTAATTGTGTCTTGAATTTCTAAAACGACAAATAATTTGAAACAACTATTTTTAGTGATCATGCCAAATAATTTGAGACAGAGGTAGTAATTATGTGCATTGGTAGTTTTATAATGCTCATTATACTCCCTCTGTTCACTTTTACTTATTCACTATTTCAAAAATAGATTTTCATTTTTACTTGCCATTTTTCGCATATCAAGATAAGACAACTTTTTTCTTCCTGTTTTACCCATAGTATTAAATACTCACTTCAAATCATTTTTGCAAATCCAATAAAAATATGCACCAATTAATTTGGGTAAATTAGTAAATTATGCGCTTCATTTATTATTTTTTTAAACAGCGTGAAAAGTCTAAAGTGGACAAGTAAAAGTGAACGGGGAGTATTTTCTAGAGGAACTAAAACGTCTCTATCTTTTTTGTTATGGAAACAGGAGAAGGAATTAAGAGTTGATGAACCCAAGGAACATAGATTACTATTAATATAGCTTCACCTCATATCCTCCTTCTTCACTTTCACCAAAAGTTCTACTCCAATGAATAGGAACGGAAAAGGTAGAAACAAGAATCAAGCGACGGCAAATTCGCCACCGTGGTTGGAACTACCGGTAGAAATATGGGCCTACATATTACATAAGCTGGGTGCTATAGAGATACTGCTGAGGGCACAGAACGTGTGCACTACGTGGAGGCGAGCGTGCAAGGACCCTTCCATGTGGCGTGTCATTGACTGTCGCGTGTCCACTTCCATGTGGCATGTCATTCACTCCAAACGGAGTGAGTACATAAACTTCGACAAGTGGCACTTTTTGGTAGAGATGTGCCGCCACGCGGTTGATCGCAGCCAAGGTGAACTTGTCGATATTAGATTGGAGTTCTACGCCACGGACGAGTTGCTTGCTTATGTAGTGGAGAGGTAATTTCTGGCTTCTTTAATTTGGGCTTGCACTGTCACTGAGTGTATAGGGAGAATAGCTGGAACAACTTTCTATATAATACGGAGTGGAATTTTCTAACTCGTACGATCGACTAGCTAGTATCTCCTACCATCTCCTACCATAGTTATCCAATTTAATTGTAAATATAGAGATAATTCTTCTATCTTGGCAAAAACCTGTATTTAAGTCAAAAAATCAGTGTGTGTGTTTTCCTCTTCTTGTTAGTCCTCTAACAAAAATAAAATAGTGAAACACCAAAATAGACTTCTTTTTCACTGTTAGTGTCTGCAGAGGCAGCATATTGCCTTGCCTTTTTTTTTTTTTTTTTCAATTGATGAAGTAAGGCTGCAAATTGTTAAATCCTTTAGTATACTAGCCTAATCATCTGTATTTGGAATATTTGTCTTTGTAATCTTGCTTCAGTCTGTCATTAATTCATTTCTACTTTTGTTCACCAGATCACCCAAACTTAAAAGCCTTAGTTTTGTGAAGTGGACCTTGAAATTGGAATCTAAAGTCTTTGTTGAAGTAGTTCAAAATCTGCCGTTGTTGGAAGAGGTATTTGTGAGCTACAGTCCTATCACGAAAGAAAACATTGAAGCTCTTGGACACTATTGCCCAAGGTTGAAGTTGATTGCAATGAATTGCTCATTTTATATGGGCGGTTATTACTCTGATAGAAGAACTGATGAGGCTTTAGCTATTGCTAAAAACCTGCCTGCTTTGCACCACCTTTAACTCTGTTGGAACAGTTTGAGAAATGAAGGCCTCCGAGCTATTCTTGATGGTTGTCCTCATCTTGTATCACTTGACCTGCGGCTATGCTATAACATTAGCATCGACAATGACTTGAGTAGTAGAATTTCTCAACATATTAAAGATGTGAAGTACCCTAATGATTAGATTGGTTTTTGAAAAGATCTAGTGGTTCTGTTTCTAGTATTAGCCTAATTTTTGAAGTTGCAGCTCTTTTTGGTAATTGGATTATGAATAGTTCTTCTGATATATTCACTGATTAAATTTAAAGAGTGATGCACAACCAAAGTTACTGGAACTCTTATTGGAAGAATCAACGTAAAAATGTAAGTCTTCCTATTTCAGAGGTCCATCACTCAATATGACAATATTAATATTGTAAAAGAAGTTGTTCTGACGGACCTTCAACTTTGAAGATCAAAATCCAGCGAAATTGAACTACTCTTACTTCAAATACATTAATTTTTTCGAAGATCTTAAAGCATCGTGCTCTCTTAATAAAGATAATGTCTAGAGGCCGTAAAGGTTTATATAACGGTTGTGTCTGACTTGCTTGTGCCTTTGGCACATCTCAACTATTCTATTGGGGAGCTGCTACTTCCTGCTAACACAGGTCCTGGTAGCTATGTCCACCATTTTGTCAAGATATTTGTTTCTTAATGGATTAAGTCGTAGTTGTCATTAAAGTCATCATAGACCCGATGGCCAAGGCTGGTAGCAGGGAACCTGCGGAACTCATCATCAGATGACTCAGTAATTGCATCTGGTTGTCTGCATCATGATACAAATAATCCCAAATTTGAGCATTGAATTCATAACCATAAGTGGAATCATGAGGGAGGTCTACAATCTATTGTTTACCTTGAATGTTCATATTAGTTAAAAAGAGCTTACAAAGCATGTATTCCAGGTCTTCTAAGATAATACTTCTCAGTTCACATAATTCAATAGTGTGCCATTAAACTTGTATCTTATATAAGAGAAATACAATTTTCTCCTCTTTTATTTGAATATTGATGTTCCTCCTGAGATAAGCTTAACTGAGCATGTCTTTTCTGGAACAGTATTCATGATATTGTAATCCATTACTAGTTGTTGAGCACTACGGTAGAAAATTTACAAGATTTGAGTTTGCAAACAAGAGCGTTTGAGTTTCCCAAAGCAAAGACTTTCTGAAAATACTCAATATACTTAGTTTGCAGAAACATATTTTTTAAGTACATCTTTTCAGAAGCCAAAGTAAACATCATGCAACTCATCTAACATAAGATCTTCATCAACCACATTCCCCGAAGGCTTAACTGAAAATTTAAAACATGTCACGAGTGTGCTTCACATCTTTAATCTGTTGAGAAATTCTACTACTTAAGACTTCATCGAGTCTAACATTAAAACAATGACGCACCTCAAGTGATACTAGATGAGGACAACTATTAAGAATAGCTTGGAAGCCTTCATTTGTCATTGTGTTACCAACGAGGTGAAGGTGGTGCAGGGCAGGCAAGTTTTTAGCAATAGCTCGAGCTTCATCATTTCTTTTATCTTCCTTTTCATCAGAGTCATCATCTGTTTCAACAATCCACGAGAAATTCAATGCTAACAACTTCAACTGTAGGCAAGAGCATCCAAGAGCTTCAGTGATTTCCTTTATGAAACTAGTGAGTGTAAGATTCAGCTCTTGTAGAAATGGCAAACTCTACTGACTGCAAATGCATCTGCCCAAATGGTCATTCACTAAGCTCTTCTTAAATTTAAAAAGCAGCAGGAGTTTTGCTGTCAATAGACTTGAGCACTTCTTCCCTCCATTTCCTTGCATCCGACCAACTTCCAAAGACACATATTTCAGTTCATTCAGCAAGTTTGATGTGAAAACATGAGTTACTAAAGATAATTTCAGCATTCAATTGGTATGTTTTTCGTTTGCTGGATAATCTCTGCATGCCAAATATCTGTCAAGTGCAACATCAGACAGTACGAAAATTTACAATCAAGAAGCATTGAGATCATAATAACAGCCCGATTTAACGTAGATAAAACTCACTTGTCCTGCTGAGTGAATGTCACCGGTACGAAATCCTCTATTTAAGGTATCTAAAAGAGCTGCTTCAATTCTCTGAGCAGCCTTCTCCTCACCTAGGCCATGTTTCAGAAGCATAGCACCGATGAGCTCTTTAGCTTAAAGGGTTTATTCCGTATTAGTGCGTAAACATAAACATATGCCATATTCGAAAAGCACAAAAAGTTTGTCCTATATTAATTAAGCAGCAGGAAAAGGGGGAAGAGAAACAGCAGAAAAAAAGACTGGAACCAACTTGCCCAGCAATATCAGGAGCAGAATCTTGTATAGGTTCCATACAATCCAGGTCCCTAGAGGCAACAGGTCCGCAAAAGTAAAAGTAGGAGATTACATTAAAATAAAGAACTTGTAGTAGTAAGAAAGAAAAAAAAAATCCAAAGAAAGGAGATTATCTGGCAAATACTGTTTCACCAAGACTGGGAGGTGGAAGCATACTGATACTTCCTGTAATCATTGATGCTTCATCCGATAGGATATCACCAAATATGTTATTTTGTCACAATTGTATCAAACTGCATTAAGATTGTTTAGAGGATCAACTCCATGGACTAGTTGTCATCCATATGCTAAGCAGAAACTTGAGAAACAAGAACTGTAAGAATATATTCCAAAAGGTAAATGAAACCTGCTTTGTGCTGCAAAAAAGACCGTCACAATCAGATTATAGTGCAATTCGTGAAATAACAATGGATTACTTTGGCTAAGATGGATTTGTAAAAAGTTCTAATCAGAATTATTGGAGTGAAACATAACTGATAGTAGTATCCTGGCAAAGACTCAAGCTGAAAAAGAGAAAAGTGTCCTGCGCGCACCCTAAAACAGTGAAGACATAACTGTTTTCTATTTTTATAACCGGGCTAGCGTGTGCGTACCTCGACTTATTCCTCGGGCACCAGCTATGTTACATCCCATAGGCTTACGTTAAGATGCGTCACAAGTTGATCAATATGGATTCAGAGGATTAACGTCGTACATGAGGTTATAGATATAAGACCCATAAGTTTGACGAGTTTCCAAACTATTATATATAGCCTTGATAATGTATTTTCTGTTAGGTGAAACCCCTTTTTGTGAAAAATTGATAAATATGATTTTATATAGTTAAAATTTGCTGCTACTTTTTGTATATGCTTTAAATTATGCACATGATATGAGGAAGTTAATTTATGAATGGAATTTTCCTTATTGTAAAGATAGAAAGTATTTTCTCTTAAGAAAAGGAGGTTATCTTTTTGCCGATTTGAGAAATAATAGTACACAAAATTTGTACTTTGGGATGGAAAAAAAAAATAGAACTTGATGAAATATGTTTTGTAAATATTTTACTTTTTATGAAATATTAGTGTATATATTAATTGTTTTTTTAAATTCCCATGCTTTATTAATATTATAATAATAGGACCTTGAGAAAGGATAAAATATTTAATTCTTTGTCTTTGCTCCATCTGTGGTCATGTGATAATGTCTTTTGACTAGATTAAGATTGTTCTTGTGTGATTGAGGTAAGATTATATCTTTTCTCTATGTTCTTGAGTTAGTTTAGTCTTTAGTCAACTTGTTAGATAAAGAAATTTTGGAAGAGAAGTTAGGATACATGCTAGAGCTCTTGTTAGTTTTGTGGACTGATTTGGAATATGATCTCGAGTTATTGTGGCTGGATTTTCTGAAATATAAGTGGGGGTTGATGTTGTTATGTTGTTGTTCTTGAATTTGGAAGAAGAAAGTGTATAAAGATATCGTATACGAAGCGTATATTGGGCTGTTTGGTGTATATCTTTGGAAGTTGACGTTGTGAGTTTAAAGAGGCTTATATGAGGTTATTGTTGTTGTTGTTGGTTTTGTTGATTGAGTTGTGGTCGTTAAAGAATAGGGGAAATGCTACCCGTTTCATTTTAGAATCGATTTATCTTTTGATATACGCGATATACTAGCATCTAAGTTCATTCATGTACACCTTGTTATAGGATTGGCATACTAGTTACGACGAGTTCGTTGTTGGATCGTATTGGCAACACGAGGTATGTAGGGCTTTCTCTTCTCTTTTGTGGCACGACTAGAACTCGACGAACGTTTCATTGATACATTCATTCTGTGAAAACATAAGTCGATCATGTTCTTATACTTGAGCAGCCGTCTATTTCATACAGGACTTATAGTAAAGTACTGTCCATATTTCCATGTTTCTTTGGTTATTTATTGAAACGTTATCGTAAAACTTGAGTCGGCCATATCCTGAAATGGTTAAGCTTACCTCTTCTCTGAAATAGCTTGTATTAAAGTGTATTCCCGCATTCTTGTCTTTCTAGCCCATCATTTAAAGATGACGGACCTTTCATAGATATAAGTTTCCACTAAACATGAGATGAATACGCTTCCTTGTGATGGAATAATCTTTATTTCATATATGATTGCATCAAATGCCTTTCATGCTTCCATATCTCTTTTGGCCACCGAATGGGAATGTTTCCGCTAAACTTGGATTGATCATATACCATCTGAACGAGTTGAACTCTATTTCATGTGTAACTCATACCAAGTATCTTACATGTTCTTCATGTTGTTGTCTCTTGAATTGAGAGATAAAGAACGTAGCGACAATAACGATAGTCGGAGGGTAACGACGATAGGTCACTCCGTCTCTTTTTATGATATCTCTTCTGAGGTCAGTCTTGCATTGCACTTATATATATATGTATTTATTTTCATTACTGAGCCGCGCTATAGTCGGCCGGGTAGACACTTATATGTGCACCTGGACATGTTCCTTTTTTTACCGAGCCATGTTATAGGCGGCCGGGTAGGCACGTAGCTGTGCACCTAGATGTATTTCTTTCTTTACCGAGCCGTGTTGTAGGCGGTTGGGTAGGCACGTAGCTGTGCATTGCCACTGATCAGTTGGGCAGAGATGATGTTATGATGATGAGCTCACCCCACAGTGGGATTTATTATTGTTATATGATATGATATATGCCTCCACAGTGAGCAATGATTTTACGAGCATACAGTTATATTCCTGTCATGGTTATGGTCGCCTTCAGTGGCCTCGTTCAGAGTTTCAGGTTGCCTCTATATCTCTCGTTCTGTTATTTATATCTCTTATGTTTATATTATGTTTATGCTTACCGCCTTACATACTCGGTACATCTTTCGTACTGACGCATTTTGTGCGCTGTGATCATGCCCACATGTACGGTAGACGGATTAGCGTACCTTTCTCAGTAGGATACCAGAGTTCAGCAAGGATGTTCGCACTCCATTCTCCGGAGTTGCTAGTCAGAGTCATTAAATAGGATGCATGCATGTGTATACATATATTACGAGTATGGCTATGGGTACGTCGGGGCCACTGTCCCAACCAGTTGATGCATATTAGTACTCTTAGAGGCTTACAGACTATCAGTTAGTGTACAGGTATTTTGTTTGGCCTTGCCGGCCTTCTGACTAGTTGTTTTTCTTGGTTGTGGCCTTGTCGGCCCTAGTTATGCATATATGTGTTGTTGGGCCTTTTTCTCGCTGCGTTGTCATGATATACTTCTTACAATTGTTATTCACCGGCTTTGTCGGCCTATGATTCATGTTACAGAGTTCAGATATCACAGTTGGTTCGCTCGGCCCATCCGGTGCTGGGTGCCGGCCACACCCCCCAAGGTTGGGGTGTGACAAGCTACCTCTCATCTGCACAAGTACCGGTAACTCTGTCCACCAAGGCTTGGACAAATGGAAAGAAATCACCTAGTATGTCTTGCCTAAACTAGGAATTGAACCTGAGACCTCATTGTTCTCAACTCACTTCATTGACCAACATGTAATTTTGGGTATTTTGGTTTGAAAGAAATCGGAGATGTTTTGAGGGCAAAGCTAAGCCTATTCATGGACTTAGAAACAAGCGTTTGTGCTTTGTGGCCTATTGGTGTGACATGCTAAAGGTATATGACTAGTAATCCTGCTAGAATATATTCCTCAGATCCCTGCACTTTCAAGGGAATCAAGTGTTTTTGTATATTGTACATATCCGCCAACCTTCTTGATGCCACTTTTGCTAGAATGAAATATTGTAAAAAAGCAAAAAAGGAAAAAGAAGCTGGAAGTATCTTGTGATCACCCTGATAAGATCAAGAACTGAAATTGAATGGAAGAACTTATATATCTATACATGAATATACAAGATATTTATACAATTACAAGGTATTCTATAAAAGGGAATAAGTCAAAATAAATAAATAGAAATATTCTAGAATCGCTCCTATGATTTGGTTAAATATTGATCATGCCAAGCTTCTTATATACAGAATTTGGTTAACCATATTCGGTAACAAGAACCAAGTGAGAAGTAAACTCCCACATGAATAAAGATATATGACTCCAGATAATAACAACCACATGCTTGAGCAAATGAAAAATATGACAAACTGACAGTAAATTGAAAGTTGCTAGGTAATGAATTGAATAAATAACTCACTTGGAAAGATATCATCCAAATTGTCGCGTCCTTTGCCTATGTCAAAATGTCAATGTTACAAAAAATCACTTCAAAATGAGCTGAACTAGGGGCAAAACAACCAATGCACTAGAGCTTCAGTACAACATGGTGTAATACTTTCTTTTTCGTTAGATGTTCTATACAATATTCACTCATTTTTATAATATCAGACACAACTGGAGTAAAAAAAATTCATTGAGATATTCTATAGGAGTACAATGTTCTCAAGTTTCTATAACAACTATTACTCTGTTTTTTTTCTTTTCTTCACCTATACCTACTGGAAGTGTATAGCTTTTAGTACATTTTCATAGACACATAATCGGGGAATTACTTTTGACTTGAGGATTTATGGAGTATTATTAGAATAGAGCATCTTGCTATAAGAACTTTTGTAATATGTAGAATAGGTAAAGTACATTTCGCTCTTTCTGCATGGAAATTACTAAGGCTAAAATTTATTTGGTAAAGGCTGCAAAGCAAGAAAATTTCCAAGGTGTTGCTTATTATTAGAATTTATACTTGTATGGATGTTCATTAAATTTACTATATAGGCTATTTTCCTTGTATTACTTCTGCCGTTTCTAATCTGTAATTAATTCTTTGAATTATCTCTCCCTCACTTTCTCTTCTTTTCCAGAGGTTACGGTTTTGTTTTAAATGGGCATTGAAAGATATTAAAAAAACTTTTTTTTCTCATTGATAAATGGAATTATAGTATCTAAAATCATAATTGGCCTTATTGATACTTGTTTTAGCGGGTGAAGCGCAAATAGATTTACTAGTTATATAAACTTGTAGAAGAATTTTGAGTTTCAATAAGGCTAAAAGGATACACTTAATAAAACTCAATTGTAGAACACATGAAGAAATGCTCATATGATAACCAAAAGAAGCCCACAACCTGGAGGCTAATGCTAGAAACATGACCGTAATAAATTTTTTCAAAAATCAAAGTAATAATCATCATACAAGTCATCGTCAGACGACATGTCATATGGATGAATTGGATACCGCAAAGACACAAACGAAAATTCAAAACCTGCCAGAGAATCATGTGGGTAATTCACATCGTTAATCTGTCGAGAAATTCTACTACTCAAGACTTCGTTGAGGCTAACAAAATAGCACCGCCGCAAGTCAAGTGATACAAGATTGGGACAACCATCAAGAATAGCTTGGAGGCCTTCATTTGTCATACTATTTCCAATGAGTCAAAGGTGGTGCAAGGCAGGAAAGTTTTTGGCAATAGCTAGAGCGTTACTATTATTTATAATATCTCTTTCATTAGAATCATCAAAGTCCATATGTTGTCTCTGATAATGTGAGCTATTCAATTCAAACAACTTCAAGCGTGGGCAAAAGCGTCCAAGCGCCTCAATTCCATCTGTTGTCAATTTAGTGTTTGTCAAACTCAACTCTTCTAACAATGGGAGCTTTTGAACTACTTCAATTAAGGCTTCAGGAACCATATCATTGCAATATGCAATATTGAGTGATTTTAGTTTTCTTGATCTGGCAAAGAAAAGCTTAAAAGAACTAATGACAGATCGAAGCACAATTACACAATGCCTAATAGAGAATATCAGTGCAACTATTTCATATATAGGATAAAAAAATTTGCAGCCTTACTTTATCAACCATTAAACAAAAAGATGAGATAATACGCCATTCTGTGGAATTAGAGCCACAAAAAAAATGAAATCAAAAAGAAAATATAGAGGACTAACATACATCTTCCCTCAGTTTTTGTGCAATCTGCAATTTAGCGACATACAGAGAAAAAAAAAAAAAAAAAGAATCTTTGATATGACAAGGTAAAAGTTGGTTGCAAGTTGGTTGCAATCTATCTCATATATAAACTAAATTAAATATGGGTGCTGCTATTTGACACAACTTGTCACAACCCAATTAAAAAGTCCTAATTAAACTTAATGAATATTTGGCTCTAAACAATTTTTTTCCCCTCCAAGACTAAGACATAATTACACTTAGGCATGCTAAACTTTTCGGTTTTTCAAACACCTCGAGAAGATGAGCAGTCTCGTTTTTATACATTTATACGTTATACATTATACTTTGCCTCTTTTTATTTTTATTTTATAATTTTATACCATTTAAACAATAGAAAAATCCCTAATTACATACAACAGCTGCCTCTATTATTTTATTTTATTTTATTTTCTACAACAGTTGCCTCTTACTCTTTTCTCTTCTTCCTTTGCCGAAATCACAAACATAAAATGGACCCAAACATTTTCAATGTTGATAATAACAACAGTGAAAACGTTGATTACAACAAAGGAAATCGATGATTACAATGGTGAAAATGTCGTTAACAACATCAAGATGGTGATATAGCAACCTTGAATAATGTTTTAGGGATTGAAGGTAATGACAGCTTTTTGCTCTCTAATGTTGGAGAAGATGAAGATGAAGATTCAAAGGATTTCAATGGTGTGGTCCAAACCCATATTTGGACAAAGGATGAAGGGCTCAACTTGGTGCGCGTAGGAAGAGATAAATACTCCTGATCACTTTGAGGAATACAAAGAGGATCCTTTGACGGATGAATATGAACATGAGCATGATGTGATAGATGAAGATGAAGCTAGAGGAGGAATGAATGAGGAGAGATTTACACATGAACAATTTTTACAATGTCCTATTGAAGGGATGACATTTGGAAGTAAAGATTCAATGTTTTCATTTTACAGAGAGCACGCCAGATTGAAAGGGTTTGGTGTGGTGAAAAAACAGCGTTAAAAAAATGTAGTGATTTTGTTAATAATGTTGTCTATGCTTGTGATAGGTCAAGGAAACGAAAACAAAACAAATCGAGCAAAAGGATTGAATGTAAAGCTCGTGTTAATGCTGTTATGACGCTTGATGGATCATGGTGTGTCACTAAGGTTGAAAGTGAGCATAATCATGTACTGGATGCCGGACTATCACGATTTATGCTCTCAC
>NC_081342.1:61726307-61731118 GCF_029784015.1 Lycium ferocissimum
CCAAAATTACTAAGTTTGAAATAAGAATATTCAACCAAAAAAAAAGAAAATTAACCCCAAATTTTTTATTTCAAAATTATCTTCTTTTATCCCAAAATCCAAACGACCCATTTATGGGCATGCATGGAGCTCTTTCCGGGACGTGGAAATTTGAATTTGATGTATTAAAGGCCATACTTGTTTAACCCCAAAAAATATAAAGAGTAGGACATACCTGCATGTTGACAAATTTAACGATCAATCCACTTCACTTTGTTGTTGGGTCCCACAACAAATCCAGAATCTATATATATATATATATATATATATATATATATATATATATATATATATATATATATATATATATATATTTTTTCTGTCTTTCAAAATCGAATTTAATTATTATTACACTAGTTATTTAAAATTATGTTTTTTAATAGTGGAAATTGAAAAAAGAAACTATACCATACGTTTGTGGTATTTCAGATTGAACCTTTGACATGAGAAAGGGAAGTTCTTTTTATTATAAATTTTTTTTGGGAAATATTTCATCTTCACTTACCATATTATTTGCGTTAATTAAGTGTTAACACATTTTTAACCCCTCAATTTTATTTTTTTTTTTTAAAAAATATAATTAATTATTTTTAAATTTTTCTTTAAATTTAAAAATTTTAAACTCTTAATTACTTTACTTATGACTATTTATAAATTTACTAATTATTTAAAGTTCCAAAACATAATTATCCATATTTTATGTTAAACACGTTTTGTTATTTCATATTTAATGATAATAAATTTTAAATATAAAAAAAAGGAAAAAAAAAGGAAGAAAAAGAGCCAATGGAAAATTGCCACCTAGCTAGAATATTCTTCCTTTATCTTGCTCTAACAACATCACGTGATCCACAGACAAAATTTTTTATTCTTTTTTAAAAATTCACCTGCCCATTGATACCATTTCTACACCCCCTCATCATTTTCAACAATACGAACCGGGGAAAGGGGGCCATTTTGCGAAAAGGGCCAAAAATGCTTTTAACATATTGAAAATGGATTAAAACGGGGTTACCATGAATCCCTAATTTTGGTTAAATGCATTTTTTAAAGGCCGCCCCGATGCCCCTCCGGGTTCAAACCCCAGAAAAAAAAAAAAAAAATTCCAAAAGTTTGAAAAAGGGATAATTCCTTTTTGGGGCCCTTTTTCTCCCCCTTTTCACAAAAATGGGGAAAATTCAAATTTTTTCCCCATCGTTCCTTGTAAAATTTCCCTTTTTTTACAACTTTTCCGCCGAAAAAAAAAAAATTTTTTTAATTTAACGGGTGAATGGGGAAAATTAAAAACCACAATTTTAAAACAAAAAACAAAAAACCCCCAAAAAAAAACACGCAAAAAAAAAAAAAAAAGTTAAAAATTTCCCCCTATTTTCATAATTGTTCCCAACGTTTTTTTAGTCTAAAATTTCCCTTTCAAAGAAGATGACATGGAACATATGAGTTTTTTATTAAATAGTAAAATCTATCCCCACAAATTAGACCCAAACTATTCCAACCACCCTTAAAAAACCGGGTTTAAAAAAAAAAAAACTTCATCCTTACAAATTTAATGGCCCGTGTATTAAATTAAGCCAATTTTTTTGTTTGGCCATTTTTTTTTTTTTTTTTTTTTAATTTAACCAATGTAATTTTTTTTTGATTTCCATTCGGGGAGAGCCCTTTTTGGGGACCCCAAAGAATTTTTTCTATTTAATTAAACCGGCCCCTTTTTAAAAAAAATTTCCCCCCTTACGTTAAACAGGACCCAAAGTAATGTTTTATTGTAATACTTGGACCGGTAAGGGCTAATAAATAAATAAATTATTGTATTTAAAAAATATGGCATTTTTCTTTGCGTAGATATCGTCCATACGTAGACTTTATTAGGTAGGCCCGTAACTAATGTATATCCTTTGTTGACTTTTACTTTAAGATTTTTAAGAAATTTTTACTTTTTGTCATTTTTATCATATCAAGAAAAAAATAATTTATTTTTTCCCGTTTTAAGTAGTATTAAATACTTACTTCAAATCATTTTTCAAATCTAATAAAAATATGCACCAATAAATACGAGTACATTGATAAATTATACACTTCATTTATTATTTCTTAAACAAAGCGTGAAAAAATCAAAAGTGAAAGAAAAGTAACGGGGAGAGAGTATAAAACATTGTTTTTCCCGTATGCAATTACTTTAAGTAAAAGAGAATTGATCTCTTCGTATTTTGAGGAATATACTATACATGTATCATGTATGGACATAAAAGTTCGAAAACTTGAAAAGTAAATTTAACAACTACAAGAAAGCAAAAAAAGTAGAAAGCATAAAATTAAATTACAAATTCCTCGAGGAATCGATAAATTAATTAGAAGGTAAGTCAAAAGCTATGCTTAATTATTAATCCACCTTTACTCGGTGATTTCACCCTAATACTGCTACTTTAATCTTAATGGATACATAATTTGTTTAGAAAGACATGATACACTAATATTACCTTTAGCCTATATTTTTAGATATTTTTCTGCAATTGCTTTACTAACCATGTGATGCATTACATTAAGCCCCCCCGTAAGATTTCTGAGACTATCAATAAGATCCAAAGGAACTTTTTTTGGGGAAAATTAACTGAGAAAAGGGAACTATCTCATCAACTGGGATACCCTCACAAGCCAAAGAATGATGGGGTCCCAAGAAATGTGAGATACAAAAGCAAAATTGTCCATTCTAGCCTGGCTTGGAGGCTATAAACATACCTCAAAACCTTTTTGGGCCAGAGTCCTCTTAGCAAAAATTGTGGTAAAAATAACTTTGTCAGGAAACCTTGGGCCAGAATTTAGCAGGGATCCCTTTAAAGGGGGGGCATTCATGAAAGGTTTAGGTGGGTAGTTCATAGTTCAAAAGGGGGCTGATAAATGAATTTCCCTACTGATTCCATCGGTTTTTTCAAGGTCCCCCTTAGGGGGGGTGGAGACATGCTTAAAGTCTCTAACATGATCATTAATGATTCTCGGAATTTTACTCCCTCTCTTTACAATGCCTGACAACTTGATTCATTCTATCTAGAAAACACCTTTATCTCACAATTGTGATGAAGAGGATAAGCTCATCTAGGCCTCACTAGCAATGAATGGTCTCTTATAAATTGATTGCTAAAGAATGCAATTCAACCAATTCTCATTAGCATAAGAGTTTTAACTGGATCTGGAAGCTCCACACCCTTTATAATATCAAATCCTTCATCTTGTTACTTTTTCATGAAAGACTGCCAACAAGTATCTCCACAAAATTGGTATCAACCATGGTCCTCGTTGCAAAATACGTGGTCAAGATATAGAGATTATCGACCACATCTTCTTTGATTATTACATTGCACTCCTTTTGGCATGAGTTAGCCCTCAAGAGCAACAAGAACCCCTTCACATTAATGGTGTCAATCATAGGAATGGCTACTATCCGGGAATACGCAAGGGAATTTCTTTAATCACGTCCTCAAATGGGATATTCTCATCCCTTTCGTTTTGAAACATGTCGGCTTGTAGGAACAATAACATCTTAATGATAAAAAGACAAGGTTAAGCCTCCAATATTGCGTAAACTGTAGACAAGGCGTTCTCCAATATTTGCCGCAATCGGTGGAAAGACATTCGAGGAATCGTGTTTAGTAAAATTTTCACTCTCTAATAGGAATATAGTTGGAACCATGACTATGCAGGGTCCTTCAACGACTAATATATATAAGAGTGAGTTTAAGTTTGGTGCACTGTCGATGTAAAAGAATTTTACGTAAGTTTAGAGGTAATCACCTTAATTTTATTTTAATAATATTAGTATCTTTTTAAAAATTATAATTAGAAATTATTAAAGGCAATTTGAATCCTAGTTTCTTAATTTAAAATTATTTCCTAGTTTTAAAACTATTTCCTTTCCCTGAGAGACGTACACGAAGTGGGGACTATTTTGAAGCTGGATCAGACGTAAGGGAGCATTTTGATCAAGTGCGGGACTACTTTGAAGGTGAGGTGAAATATAATTCATTCTTTTTAACGAAGTCCTAATAATTGTAGAAGAGTGAATCCAAGGCAAAATAGGACGCCTTCTCTATATCTATATAAGGATAGAAGGAAATTAAAGTCAAAGTAAAATTGTTTTGGTTTTGAGGTTGTCTTGGTTGGTGTTGTGATTTGATGATGAAAACTAATACTATGGATTTATCAATCAGGTATTCGCTTTTGTTTTCTATTTATAATAATAATAATAATAATAATAATAATAATATAATAATAATATTTTAATAATAATAATATATCACATCACTGTTATTGCAATTTGTATCCTCTTCCTAATCCCGCAAATTTTTCACTCTTATTTTTAACTAAAAATCTAAGCCTTTTTTCGCAATTTCTCTTAACCCTAAAGGAACCGTTTTTTAATCCACCTTGTCTCTTCAAATTTTCACTTCTTTAACTTTTTTTGAATAAATAAATCCAAGCTTGCTTCCTGGGTTTTACAAATTTGTTTGTATCTAATATTTTTGAAATTGTCAGCCTTTGAATCCTAAAAGCACATTTAAAAAATAAAAAAATAAAAAATAAAAAAAAAAGCCAAGCTTGGTTCTTGATTTTTGCAATTTGTTTAAGTTGCTTGAACAAATTGTTTGTTGTATTACTACAAGAATTGTACCCTACATAAGACTTTCAATTTTGGACTGCTACAACAATAACTTACATACCCATCTAGTATGCGTAGAATACGTAACTTACCCGCATCAAAGTGGTCCTTTGCTCATATGTAA